>NC_091951.1:99866036-100035343 GCF_031021105.1 Erythrolamprus reginae
GGGCCTGGGTGGTGGGTGGGCTGCGGCAAGCCGTGGAAGCCGCGGCAAGCCGTGGAAGCCATGTTAGGCTGGCGGCCGGGTCTGGGCAGCGGTGGGCATGCCGCAGGAAGCCGGAGAAGCCGCGGCGGTGCAGGAAGCCGCAGAAGGCTGGGGCTGGGGCTGGGCGGTGGCGGGCATGCCGCAGCAAGCCGGGGAAGCCGTGGCGGCGCGGGAAGCCGCAGAAGGCTGGCGGCCGGGTCTGGGCGGCGGCGGGTGGGCCGCGGCGGCAGAGGAACCGCGGCAGGGTGGTGGGTGGGCCTGGGTGGTGGGTGGGCTGCGGCAAGCCGGGGAAGCCGCGGAAGGCTGGTGGCCATGTCTGGGTGGCGGCGGGCGGGCCGCGGCAAGCCGGGGAAGCCACAGCGGTGTGGGAAGCCGCGGAAGGCTGGCGGCTGGGTCTGGGCAGCGGCGGGCAGGCCGCGGCAAGCCATTGGCCGGGTCTTGGCGGCGGGGATGATGCAATAGTCTGACAGCCGGGTCTGTGCAGCGACGGGTTTTGGCGGCGGGGAAGCTGCGGCAAGCCGACAGATGGGTCTGGGCTGCGGAGGAACCACGGCAGGCTGGTGGGCGGGCCTGGGTGGCGGGCGGGCTGCCTGCAGCAAGCTGGCAGGTGGGTCTGAGTGGCGGGGAAGCTGCGATAGGCCGGCGGGGGAACCATGCTTGGCTGGCAGGCGGGCCTGGGTAGCGGGCGGGCCGCGGCAAGCCGGCAGCCGGATCTGGGCGGCGGGGAAGGCGCTATAGGCTGGCGGCCGGGTCTGTGCCACGGCAGGCGGGCCACGGCAAGCCGGCAGCTGGGTCTGGGCAGCGGGGGAACCGCGATAGGCCGGTGGCCTGGCCCAGGGCCCCCCGGTCATCACCCCCCCACCCTCGTTCCCACCCCCACCCCACGGATGCTTAGAAGGCTCAGCAGCAGACCGCGCCGCCAGACCCAGGGCCCCCCAACGGTTTTCTTACCTTACCGGGCCGGCAGCTAAACAACCATTTGGCTGCTGAGGGGGGGTGTACGCGGAGGAGAACGTCTGGGATTTAAGGGGCGGGGGAAAAAGCGGGCCTATAATTGGCCCCTATCCTTCCTGCCTTTACTTGAAGGAACTGTTGCTGCAAACTCTTGTTTACAGAGCAGCGGCAGTTTCTTTAATTTCAAATTCCGGCGCAGCGGTCGGTCCTGCGCGCTGGAATTTGAAATTCCCGGGCTGCGGGTTAAAAACCTCTGCGCTATAGCGCGCTGCGCAGCTTAGAGGGAACTATGCTCGGGGTGACTCACAACAATGGTGAAAAACAGTACATAGTAACAAATCTAATATTTAAAAATCTAAATTACTGTTTCAGATTAAAAAGTCCAAAAAAGAAACCCCAATATATAAAAAACATACACACAATCAAATCATACACAAAAACTACATGGGCAAGGGGGAGATGTTTCAATTCCCCCATGCCTGAAGGCAGAGGTGGGTTTTAAGAAGTTTACGAAAGGCAAGGAGGGTGGGGGCAATCCTAATCTCTGGGGGGAGCTGGTTCCTG
Organism: Erythrolamprus reginae; assembly: GCF_031021105.1. Classification (NCBI taxonomy): domain Eukaryota; kingdom Metazoa; phylum Chordata; class Lepidosauria; order Squamata; family Dipsadidae; genus Erythrolamprus; species Erythrolamprus reginae. The sequence goes on from NC_091951.1 coordinate 99,867,594, forward strand.
AGGGTCGGAGCCACCACAGAGAAGGCTCTTCCCCTGGGTCCCGACAGCCAACATTGTTTAGTCAATGGGACCCGGACAAGGCCAACTCTGTGGGACCTAACCGGTCGCTGGGATTCATGTGGCAGAAGGCGGTCTCGCAGATATCCTGGTCCGATGCCGAGGAACAGGAGGAGGCGGGAGAAGTTGCCTCTCCAACACCTTCGATGTGGCGCTTCCCAGTCCAGCATGCCAGGGGGCTCAAGGTTCTCTCCCGCTCCTCCTCACGTCTCCTTCCCGCACCTGTGTATACGCCACCACACTTGTCCAAGCGACCAACTCATTATCTCCCTTTTCCCTGCGCAGGGTACTAGAAGAGAGAGCGCCCTACTACTCCCTTCATGCTCAGGGCTTGAGAGGGCAGGAGGAGCGGAAGGTGTCCGCTCCAGCATTGCCTTCACTCTGACCCTCCCACCGCCCCCCACAGCCACCAAAAAAGGGGGAGGGAAAGCAGGTGCAATGGAGTGAATGGATTCCGTTTATTGCCCCACTTAGGCCTGGCACTCCTGGCGTGGGTACGCAGCACAGCCTTTCCCTCTCTCTCTCTCTCACCCTCTCTCTGCTACTACGCAGCCACGGACCCTCCACACGGTAGCAGCACTTGCTGATTCTGCCTCCATCCTCTAAGGCTGCATTACTATTACTATTAGTCTTCTCATCATTCCTGTCATCGATCTCCCACTTATGACTATGACTGTAACTTGTTGCGTGTATGCTTATGATGTATATTGATTGTTTCTTGATTGCTTATTTGACTCCTATGACAATCATTAAGTGTTGTACCTCATGATTCTTGACAAATGTATCTTTTTAAATGTATACCGAGAGCATATGCACCAAAGACAAATTCCTTGTGTGTCCCAATAAAAGAATTCTATTTCAACTTCAGGATGTGTTTTTCAATCAGGGTTCCGCCAGAAATCTGATGACACCAAAGGTAGCTTCTTCAGCTCCCCCTGAAGAAAAAAGGTTGAAAAACACTGGCCTAAGGAAAGGGAAGAAGGGGACAAACTTTTAAAAAGTTGACTTGGCAGTAAGGCTACACTCTTTCAGTGGGATTTACCCCTAATAGATACACATACTTGCAGACAGACAGCTAGCTCTGTTAATAAGCTATAAGTAAAATTTCTACATTGACAAAAGCAGAATATAGGAGCAAAAAGTCATAACAATAGTCTGAGCCATGCTTTTTTTTCTTCAAATGGAAGTATTACCCATTTTAACCAGACATTAAGACTCATTAGTTTTTAATATTAGTATGGCTTGCACTGACCCTCGACAGCACCTGTTTTCCTTACCAAGTAGCTCAACATTGTTTCCTTTAAATCTTGCTTTCGTTTCACACCACCTACTTCAGACCAAGAGCTCTGCTTTTAGGGAAAGAGAGTGGATTGGGGAGGTGGCCTTTGGAAATAAAAGTACAGTGTTCCCTCGATTTTCACAGGAGATGCGTTCCGAGACCGCTCGCAAAAGTCGAATTTCCGCGAAGTAGAGATGCGGAAGTAAATACACCATTTTTGGCTATGGACAGTATCACAAGTCATCCCTAAACACTTAAAACCCCTAAATTGCCATTTCCCATTCCCTTAACAACCATTTACTCACCATTATTACTGGTACTCACCATTGAATAAGACACTTAGTGATCCTGATATTTATAAACATAATTATTTATTAACAATAATTTTTTTTGTCATTTATTTGCAAAAATTATTAGTTTGGCGATGACATATGACGTCATTGGGCGGGAAAAAACATGGTATGGGAAAAAAACCTGTGAACTACTTTTAATTTTTTTTTAAAAAAAAAAACCCGTGCTATAGGATATTCGCGAAGTTCTAACCCGTGAAAATCGAGGGAACACTGTCCTGCAAGAGAAAAGGGGAAAGGAAGGGAAGAAGGGGACTCCCTTAAAAAAGTTTTCTTGGTGTAAGGCTACTCTCTTTCAGTGGGATTTACTCTTAATAGATACACGATTGCAGGCAGACTATCTTAGCTCCATTGTTAGGGAAAGAGAGTGGAGTGGGGAGGGGGCTTTGGAAATACAGTGATCCCTCGATTATCGCGAGGGTTCCGTTCCAAGACCCCTCGCGATAATCGATTTTTCACGATGTAGGGTTGCGGAACTAAAAACACCATCTGCGCATGCGTGCCCTTTTTTTCATGGCCGCGCATGCGCAGATGGTGGAGTTTGAGTGGGCGGCGGGGAAGACCCAGGGAAGGTTCCTTTGGCCGCCCAGCAACTGATCTGCTCGGCAGTGCAGCAGCAGCGAGCAGACGAAGATCGGGGTTTCCCCGCCGCCCACGCAAAGGGGAAACCCCGATTCGGCTCCTCGCTGCGCTGCCGAGCAGATCAGCTGCAGGGCGGCCGAAGGAACCTTCCCTGGGTCTTCCTCGCTGATGCCCCCGCTCGCCCACCCGCCCGCCCGCCGCCCGCCCGCCGCCCGCCGCCCGACAGCAAGAGGGGGAGAGATAGAGAAAGAGAGAGAAGGAAAGAAAGAGATGAGAGAGGGAGGAAGAGAGTGTGATTGAGGAAGAAGCAAGATAGAGAAAGAGAGAGAGAAAGAAAGATGAGAAAGGAAGGAAGAGAGTGACGTCATCGGGTGGGAAAAATTGCAATATAGCGTTTCGCTAAGAACGAGATCGCAAAAATCAAGGGATCACTGTAAAAGCACTACAAAAGAGAAGAGAAAAGCCATGCTCTGGATTCTCCAAGCCTTCCCTGATCCCAATCCCTTCCCTTCCCATTCCCGGATTCTTCTTCCTGCCTCCCAGCCTTGCTTTCTTTTGCTTTCAGGGTGGGAGGGAAAACCAAATAAAAACAGGAAGGAGGCAAGGAGAGAAAACGGTGCATGGTTGCAAAACAGCTGCTTTTGGGGACTGAAAGGTTGAGAGGACCCAAGCAGGGGTGGGTTCTAACTTACCTCACTGGCAGTGCGCTTCCTCAAGATGGCGGCCTTTTGGCTAAGATCAAGTGTAGTATCTGTTCTTCTCAGTTTAATAGCTGATATGTCCTCTATTTGAGGACTACATATTAAAAAAGGGGCAAGTACAAGTGCACTAGAGTGCCTTCTGTCCCCTGTCCTATTGCTCTCCTATATCTCCTATACCTTTCTTCTATTCCTATATCTCTTCTTCTATTCTTTCATTGATATATTCTATTCCTATATCTTCTTTTCTATTCTTTCTCAGATATATTTTACTATGAGTATATCCTCTATAACCTTCATCATGTATTTTACTATGTGTATACCCACTAAAACCCTCATTGTGTATTGGACAAAATCAATCAATCAATAAATAAAAATAAATGCACAGTGCCAGAAACCTGGCTTCTGCACATGCTCAGAAGAAAAATAAAAATTAAAAAATTAAAAAAAATAAAATAAAAAAAGTTATCAGCGCTCATGGACCTGCACTGACTGATCCGGTTTGGTGACATCATCGTGACATCACCAGTGGGTTGCTACTGGTTTGGGCGAACCAGTCTGAATGGGGAGAAAACCACCCCTGTCTTTGAGTCTGTGTATCAGGAAAATGGAGATAATCTTTGTTATCATAAGTTGTCTTCAGTTGTGTTTTGTGATAATGCAACTCAAATAACTGCCCTCTTTCCCCTTCCTCCTCAATGGAGAAATTCAGTTTTCCCAATGGAGTTGAGAATCTTGTCCATTGTTCTGGAGAGGTTGTTATGATTTTTCAGGCTACTGGAGTTCATGATTCATATCCAGAGTTTCAAACAGTGATGGGCTACCAAATTTTTTACTACCACACTGTGGGCGTGGCTTATGCATTGGGTGTTCTGGGGTGGAGCTCCATTTTCACTACCCCACTGCATTCTCCCCTGTCCGGGCAGTAGCCCACCCCTGATTATCTACTATATAAAGTGTATGTACACACACGCACACACAGCTCTTCTAAAATTATACACATTCAACCTCATTTATTGGTCAGTTCTGGTGGCATGGACCACCTCCTGCTCCATTGACCCTTTCTTGCTAGGTACTATCAAATGCTCACTTCTCTCACTGGATATTTTATTCCTCTAGGGCAGGGGTAGGATTCTACTGGTTCGGACGAGTTCGGGTAAACTGGATGATCTGACAATCAAATGGGGCCCCCTGCCCACTCCTGTACTTTACTCGCCTATATCAGCTGATTCGTGCAGTACAGTGGATTATTTTATTTTATTTTATTTTATTTTATTTTATTATTTTATTTTATTTTATTTTATTTTATTTTATTTTATTTTATTTTATTTTATTTTATTTTATTTTATTTTATTTTATTTTATTTTATTTTATTTTATTTTATTTTATTTTATTTTATTTTATTTTATTTTATTTTATTTTATTTTATTTTATTTTATTTTATTTTATTTTATTTTATTTTATTTTATTTTATTTTATTTTATTTTATTTTATTTTATTTTATTTTATTTTATTTTATTTTATTTTATTTTATTTTATTTTATTTTATTTTATTTTATTTTATTTTATTTTATTTTATTTTATTTTATTTTATTTTATTTTATTTTATTTTATTTTATTTTATTTTATTTTATTTTATTTTATTTTATTTTATTTTATTTTATTTTATTTTATTTTATTTTATTTTATTTTATTTTCATTGGATTTATATGCTGCCCCTCTCTGAGGACTTGGGGCAGCTATATAGATTGCTGTGGCTCAGCTGTGTTATGCCCCAGAAGCAACAAGGAAGTTGGAGTTTTTGCTAAACTGTGCATACAGAAAGCATTCAATCACCAAACTGGTTGTTAAACCAGCATAATCCTACCACTGCTCTAGGGTCATTTCCTGATTCTCCTGCTCTTGATAACTCCCGATGCCATAATTTCCTCATAGGTTTAATTTCGCTGATTTTCAGGGAGTCCTTTTCGTATGATAATTTTGTGCTGTTTGTTTTTTCTGATGAATGTTAAAGACGGCCTCAGATAAGCTAACAGTCAAACACAACACAACACAGAGAGAAATCACCATTGCTGTTCCCTCAGTGTCCATCTATTTGGCAGGGCCTAGTGTCTTCTTCCTACTGTAAACATCTTTTTTGTGAGCCTCTTTGTGAATTTAGGCTAAGACCTCCCATGTGCCTGCTCTATTTCTAAAGAGAGTAAGTTTATTTTTGAGTAACTGAGAAAGGGGATAAAACTTAACGAGAAAGAGAGAGCATATGTTATACACGAAAAAGGTTTCTGACATCTCCCAGTAGGATGGGGAAAGGTCCCATCTGAAGAATTCTGATAAAGCATAAACACTGAACTAGATGGGCCAATGTTGTTATCTGCTATAGCTGTGTTTCTCAACCTTGGTGACTTGAAGATGGCTGGCTAAGGGATTCTTGGAGTTGAAGTCTACCCACCTTCAAGTCATCAAGGCTGATAAATTTTGTGGTATAGCACAAGGCAGGTTGACATGCCTCAAATGACATGTCATCAAGCTTTCTCCATACCCATTTCTAAAAAGGATTTTAATGCCTGTTCTGCCGTAAGAGGTATTTTACCATCTGAATGGTAAAATCATCCTCTTCAAATGGAAAAATAACTATCTGGTTTGGTTCTGCAACCCAACAAGACCGACACAGACTTCAGAGGATAATCAAAACTGCAGAAAAAACAATTGCTGCCAACCTGCCTTCCGTTGAGGACCTGTATACTGCACGAATCAAAAAGTGGGCAGTGAAAATATTTACTGACCTCCTCGCATCCTGGACACAAACTGTTTCAACTCCTACCCTCAAAACGTCGCTACAGAGTATTGCACACCAAGACAACTAGACACAAGAACAGTTTTCCCCGAACGTCATCACTGCTGAACAAATAATTCCCTCAACACTGTCAAACTATTTACTAAGTCTGCACTACTATTTCTCCTAGTTTTTCTCATCATTCCTATCACCCATTTCCTCCCACTTATGACTGTAACTTGTTGCTTGTATCATTAAGATTTGATTGTTTCCTCGTTGCTTATTTGACCCCTATGATGGTCATTAAGTGTTAAACCTTATGATTCTTGATAAATGTTTTTTTTTTAGGTACACAGGGAGCATATGCACCAAAGACAAATTCCTTGTGTGTGCAATCACACTTGGCCAATAAAGAATTCTATTCTATTCTATTCCATTCCATTCTATTGTATTCCATTCCATTCTAAGGAATCTTTCTTCCTGCCTTCAACAACATGCAATCCAACATAGCAATGGTATCTGGGATTGTACAACAGATGTGAAGGGCAGCTGCACAGTGTCAGGGAAAGGCATGACAATATCAAGAATTGCAAAATGTCCACCTCAGCATGCTCCATTGCACCATTTCACCTTTGACACTAAAACACTGCATGTATTTGTAGATTCTAAGTCATCCAGATCCTATCCTACTATCTCCCCACCATCACAATTGAGGGAGCTTCTTGGATGAGAGGCAAAATGTTTTCTTCTTCCTCCTCTTCCTCAAGGAAAGAAAAAGCAGACCAGTTGCCTTTTGGAAAAAAATCTCCTTTTATTTTATTTATTTGTCAAACAAGTATAGTATTATAGTACATATTAACATAACATAACATAAGTAGAACGTAGTAATAGAAAGGATAATAAGACAGTAGGACAGGGACATTAGGCACAAAGGTGCACTTATGCAATGCCCCTTACAGACCTCTTAGAAAAGGGGAGAGGTCAATTGTAGATAATGTAAGGTTGAAGATTTTGGTACAGTCAGGTAATGAGTTCCAGGCGGTGACCACTCTATTGCTAAAATCGTATTTTTTGCAGTCAAGTTTGGAGCGATTTACATTAAGTTTATATCTATTACGTGCTCTTGTGTTGTTGTTGTTAAAGGTGAAGTAGTCACTAACAGGGAGTACATTATGACGTATGATTTTATGAACAATAGTTAAATCAGTTCGGAGACAACGTAGTTGTAAATTTTCTAGATTTAGTATTTGAAGTCTGGAGTAGGGTAATTTGTTACGTGAAGGACTCTTCTTGTGAAGTATTTCTGGACTCCTTCGATTGTATTAATATCTGATATGCAGTGTGGATTCCACACAGGTGAGCTATATTCTAGAATAGGTCTTACAAATGTTTTGTATGCTCTGGTTAATAAATCAGTGTTTCTAGAGAAGAAGCTACGTAAGATTAGGTTTACAATTCTTAATGCTTTTTTGGCAATCCTTTGAAACAAAACGCTGCACAGCTCCCCTAAATCTAACCTCCAACTGCTCTGCTCCAGGACAAAAAAGTCCCAGTGCTTTCCACACAATGACCTCTGTGGTCCCTGATTGCTTGATATTATGAGGTGAGTTTCGGCCCAATTTGAACTTCTTTTAAGGTGAGCCCAATTGCCGTGGACCCTTCATTATTGTGGCTCACTCAAATCACATCAGTTGGTAGATTCGGCTTTTCAGTGGGCGTCGGAGTGCTTCAGAATTTAAGAATTTCTGCACTCCTTCCTGCAATCCATGGAGGAAAATAAGCTGCACAATCTCTTCGAGCTGAAAGCATCTCTGGGTCGAACCAGCTGCCTCTGTGTCCCTGTGTTTGCTACAGTTTGTAAACTGCGTTAGCTGCCCGCCTTAGCACAGCCAGGCTCTTCCCTACCAAAGGATAACCGGGGCCTAGTGTTTCCCAACCTTGGCAACTTGAAGAGATTTGGACTTCAACTCCCAGAATTCCCCAGCCAGCATTCGCTGGCTGGGGAATTCTGGGAGTTGAAGTCCAAATCTCTTCAAGTTGCCAAGGTTGGGAAACACTGTGTTAGACTACTGCTGCTCTCAGCGCATTGCCAATTCAGGAAGGGAAGTGAAGGGAGCGCAGATATTTGCTCCAGGAAGCCAAAACACAAGCCAGCCTCTTTCCATTACAATTGCCTGTTCTGTCAGGCTGTGGCTGGCGCAGTTTCTGAGTGAAGGAGGATCAGAGTCTTCCTGCAGGGAGCTGCCAGCAGCCCTGCTGGTCTCTCTCCCATCCTGGATCCAAGTGGCTCTCAGCGGGCGTGCTCCTCCTCCGCCCCCCTCATCCAATTATAACCAGCTTTCTAATCATTTGTTTGGAGTCAGAGCCAGGCGCCTGTGGCTGAGCTCAAGGGTGGGAGAGGAGAGGGCCGCCAGGGGAATCGGGGTTGCTTTCCTCTTTTCTTTTTCCTCTTCCTTTCCCCCCCCCTTTCCCCCCCCTGGGTTGCTGCTGCCGCAATGATGGTGGCAGTGGCTCCAGCTGCAATGACAGCAGAAAGAGTGGTCGAAAGTCTTTATACGATATGATCGAAACATTTAAATATGTTAAAGGGTTAAATAAGGTCCAGGAGGGAAGTGTTTTTAATAGGAAAGTGAACACAAGAACAAGGGGACACAATCTGAAGTTAGTTGGGGGAAAGATCAGAAGCAACGTGAGAAAATATTATTTTACTGAAAGAGTAGTAGATCCTTGGAACAAACTTCCAGCAGACATGGTTGGTAAATCCACAGTAACTGAATTTAAACATGCCTGGGATAAACATAGATCCATCCTAAGATAAAATACAGAAATAGTATAAGGGCAGACTAGATGGACCATGAGGTCTTTTTCTGCCGTCAGTCTTCTATGTTTCTATACCTCTTGCCCAGGTCTTAGTCTCAGAGTGTCTCAGAGTGACCCTGACTCTGCTGGGGTAGAAAGATCAGAAGCAACGTGAGGAAATACTATTTTACTGAAAGGGTAGTAGATGCTTGGAACAAACTTCCAGCAGACGTGGTGGGTAAATCCACAGTAACTGAATTTAAACATGCCTGGGATAAACATAGATCCATCCTAAGATAAAATACAGAAATAGTATAAGGGCAGACTAGATGGATCATGAGGTCTTTTTCTGCCGTCAGTCTTCTATGTTTCTATACCTCTTGCCCAGGTCTTAGTCTCAGAGTGTCTCAGAGTGACCCTGACTCTGCTGGGGTAGAAAGATCAGAAGCAACGTGAGGAAATAATATTTTCCTGAAAGTGTAGTAGATGCTTGGAACAAACTTCCAGCGGACATGGTGGGTAAATCCACAGTAACGGAATGTAAACATGCCTGGGATAAACATAGATCCATCTTAAGATAAAATACATAAAATAGTATAAGGGCAGACTAGATGGATCATGAGGTCTTTTTCTGCCGTCAGTCTTCTATGTTTCTATACCTCTTGCCCAGGTCTTAGTCTCAGTGTCTCAGAGTGACCCTAACTCTGGTGGGGTAGAAAGATCGGAAGAAACATGAAGAAATACTATTTTACTGAAAGGGTAGTAGATGCTTGGAACAAACTTCCAGCGGACATGGTGGGTAAATCCACAGTAACTGAATTTAAACATGCCTGGGATAAACATAGATCCATCCTAAGATGAAATACAGGAAATGGTATAAGGGCAGACTAGATGGACGACGAGGTCTTTTTCTGCGGTCAGTCTTCTATGTTTCTATGACTTGGCTCGTAACGAGGGAGGTGGCTCCATCTGGGAGTGAAGGGGGTGAACTTTAGGTCAGTCAACTCTGAAACATGCTATTTGTAGACTGGGTTTCCACTATATACTAAGCCAGGGATGGCAAAACATTTTTCCCATGGGTGCCAAAAGTGTGTCCCGCACACTATCACACACGTGCAAGTGCCCACACCCATAATTCAGTGTCTGGGAAGGGTGAAAACAGCCTCCCCTCCCCCTGGAGGCTACAAATAGCCCATTTCCCAACTTCTGGTGGGCCCGACAGACCTGTTTTTCACCCTCCCTAGGCTCTAGAGACTTCCCTGTAGCCTGGGAAGGGCAAAAATGCCCTCCTCCATTCCCCTGGAGTCCCTCTGTAAGCCACCTTCCCATAACCTCCATGTGAGCCCAAAATCAGCTGGCCGGCACACACATGCACGTTGGAGCTGAGCTAGGGCAACGACTTGTGTGCCAGCAGATATGGCTCAGCGTGCCACCTGTGGCACCCATGCCATAGGTTCGCCATCACTGTACTAACCCTGCACCTGGGTTACGTAAACCCCATTTCTATGTTCTCAAGTGAATACAGTAGTGAAATTATCTTTTGGCTACTGACAGCATGGTAACGCAGTGGCCGGGTTCCTATGTAGTCCCAATTTAGCCTAATCTAGCACATTGTACAATTCGGTAGTGGGTTTCACTTACCTTTTGCTACCTGTTTGGAGATGTGCATGCACACAGATTTGTCTGTGATGACGTCCAGGCAGGTGAGTGGTGCCGTTCACCCGAATCGGGGAAAACCATTAGCAACCCACCACTGGAACAAATCTCATCTCACTCACTGGTCCCTCTGGGCTCTCTGCCTCACTGAGATTTCTTTTTGTGACAGAGGATTTCTATTATTGGGTTCTTGCAGACCAGTTTTTAGAGGCATCAGGAATAGAAATGGGTAAGGCCCATTGCATGATCTGTCTCCCTTTGTTTTGTTTTGTTTTTATAAACTTTATTGATTTTCATAAAAATTGACACACATACAAACACATATTTAACATAAAATTGGGGTTGCAATTTCCCCTCTTATTCTAGAAGTCAAATTTCCATACAGAAAAAAGAATACCTTATTAATACTTTAAATCAACATATTAGTTTAAATGAAAAGAAATTTTGTTTAACCTTATATAAACCTTATATAAAAAAAACCTTCATACATACTCAAAATAAAACAGAAAATTTAAATTGTAACAGTACTTTTACAGTTCTCAACTAAATTTTTACTTTTACTCCCTTTGTTAAGGATTAGGTCAGGGATAAGAAAAAAGTGGATAGATCATACTCTGTTAATATGATTATTAGCCTGTTCTTTCCTGCACTGAAGTTGCACAATACACCGAAGAGCATACCCTTAACAATCAAAAGGTGGATGAAACAATTGGAGTGCCTTCGAAGTTGCCAGCATTCTATCAGGGTCTGTTTCTAGGGTGTTTACACTCTGACCTGCAAACAACAGAAAGCAGTCTCTTACCTGGACATTATGAAAAGCATTTAATCACTGATTTCTGAAAAATTTAGCAGGTTTGAGTGAATAGGTTACCATTCTGGAAATGTTTCCTTTAAATTTAGAATGGGAGGTAGGGTTGCTAAATATAATTAAAAATGGTATGCTATAAAACAGGTCCTCAATCCACATCCACGGATCAGCACTGGCCTGTGGCATGCCAGAAACCAGGCTACACAAACCAGTGAAACCCCATCTGCAGGATGCAGGCAACATATGAAACTAGGCCCCCTCTGGTCCATGGAAAAACCTCTCTCCATAGAACTGGTCCCTGGTTACCCAAAGGGTTGGGGGCAGGGGTGAAATTCAAAATTTTTCCCTACCAGTTCTGTGGCCATGGCTTGATGGATGTGACAGGGGAAGGATACTGCAAAATCTCCATTCCCACTGCACTCCAGGGGGAAGGATACTGCAAAATCTCCATTCCCACCCCACTCTGGGGCCAGCCGGTTCTCCGAACTACTCAAAATTTCCACTACTGGTTCTCCAGAACCTGTCAGAACCTGCTGGATTTCATCCCTGGTTGGGGGCCACTGCTATAACACTTGAGAAATATATGAGTTTTTAGCAACTGGTTCAAGTGAGTAAAGGTAGCGTGGAGAAGAAGGTCCTCTTGGTTGTTTAGACATAAACATGTAAGGACTGCTTATGATTGTAGAAGTATGTGTTGATCGGGGAATCGGGATGTAAATGTGTTTGCACTTTTGTTTGCAATGAATCCTAGGTACAGTGTACAATGCAACCAAGGGGAGGGATCTGAAAATTAGTACATTGCAGTTCATGGTATTTTTGTTGAATGGGGAAATAGAGTGAACAATTTGCAGGTTACGCCTAAATATTTTTTTTAAAGTCAAAATAATTAAATGTGTACATCCTGATAGATGTTTAAAGGTGGGAATACAGATGAAGAAAACTTAATTTTATTTATGGCTGTCACTATATCCCACAGTCATGTGATGTGGTCATGTGACATCATCTCCTTTATTATGCAAATCTAACAATTGACACTTGTGACTTTCCCTGTTGGCTTCTGACTAGGATACTCAATGGAGAAGCCAGCAGGAGGTTCAAATTGTGGTCATGTGTCATCCTCACGTAATGACCAGCCCACGTCTTGCTCAGGGACAGAACTGCCATTGCTAAAATCAACACTGCTCATCCTTGACATCTTTAAGACATGTGGACTTCCAGAATTTTTCTATCTGCATGCTACTACTTGATTATTGATTATGTGCATCCAGGTTGTTGTTAACTTTAGCAATCACACTGATAAATTTTCTCCATGTTGGCCTGCCCTTGACCTGGTCCTTCAGCATTTCCAGTGATGACCCCATCAACAGTGAAACTGAATCCGTCCGCCTTACAGCCCATCAACATCTTCTCTTCTACCCTTCCCCAGAGAGTGAGCTCTTCGCATAATGTATCTAAAGAAGGGTAATTTGAGCCTGGTCACTTGTAGACTGAATGAGAATTTCGGATTGACCTGTTGGATGATCCATGTACAATGTATTTCAATCCTGTGAGTCGACACCAACAAATCTTAAAGTTGGCCAGATTAAGAAACTGTATTTATATCTCTGAGTTTTCCGAGAAGGGCGGCATACAAATCTAAATAATTAATAATAATAATAATAATAATAATAATAATAACAATAACAACAACAACAACAACAACAACAATAATAATAATAATAATAATAATAATAATAATATCATCCACTGGAATTTGTCCCGGAACTACCATTTACCAGTGGCAAAGAACTGGTGGGATCATAAGCCCAAAAAAGTGGTCGAAAATGAGCAAGCAAAACTACTGTGGGACTTCCGACTGACCGAATTCTGAAGCATAACACACCAGACCTTGTGATTGTGGAGAAAAAGAAAGTGTGGATCATCGACATCGCAATCCCAGGGGACAGCAGAATTGAGGAGAAGCAGCTAGAGAAATTAGTGAAATACGAAGATCTAAAAATCGAGCTGCAACGACTCTGGCATAAGCCAGTGAAAGTGGTCCCAGTGGTACTTGGCACACTGGGCGCAGTGCCAAAGGATCTCAGCGGACATTTGAAAACCATCGGAATTGACAAAATCTCCATCTGTCAATTGCAAAAGGCCGCTTTACTGGGATCGGCACACATAATTCGCCGCTACATCACGCAGTCCTAGGTGCTTGGGAAGTGCCCGACTGGTGATGAAATACGAAATCCAGCATAGTGATCTTGTTTGCTGTGTTGTATTGACATAATAATAATAAAAATAAATAAATAAAGTGATGATTGCATTTTCATAGGACCATTCAACTATTTAGAATTAAGCCAAATTTTATGGCTGAAACCAGTCACACTCTGGACAGGAAGGCTGAAAAAAGGCTTTTAAGAAAGCGAACATCATATCGCAGAGCCTAGCTTCTAAAGCAGGGCTGTCAAACCTGTGGCCCCCAGGCCTGATGCATCAGCCTGGTTTAGTGAAGGGGGAAAACATTGCTATACATCACGTGATGATGGCAATAGCAATAGCACTTGGACTTATATACTGCTTCACAGTGCTTTACAGCCCTCTCTAAGTGGTTTACAGAGTCAGCATATTTCCCCCAGCAATCTGGGTCCTCATTTGACCCACCTTGGAAGGGTGAGTCAACCTTGAGCCGGTGAGCTTTGAACTGCCAAACTGCAGCTAGCAGTCAGCAGAAGTAGCCTGCAGTACTGCACTCTAACCACTGTGCCATCTTGTCTCAAATGTCATGATGATGCGAGTTTGACACCTCTACTCTGTAGTATACATTTGTTTATTTATTTATTTATTTATTTTGTCCAATACATAATACACATTGAAGAGAAAGATATGTAATAATATAAGTAAAGAAAAGAATAGAAGATAAGATATAAAAGTATAGGTGAACATATTTGAAAGGAAGCAAAGATAAATGAGATAAGAAGAGACAATTGGACAGGGGACGGAAGGCACACTGGTGAACTTATGCACGCCCCTTACTGACCTCTAAGGAACCTGAAGAGGTCAATTGTGGATAGTTTAAGGGAAAAATGTTGGGGGTTAGGGGTTGACACTACTGAGTCGGATAATGAGTTCCACGCTTCAACAATTTGGTTGCTGAAGTCATATTTTTTACAGTCAAGTTTGGAGTGGTTAATATTAAGTTTGAATCTGTTGTGCGCTCTTGTGTTGTTGCGATTGAAGCTGAAATAGTCATTGACAGGTAGAAAGTTGCAGCATGTGATCTTGTGGGTAATACTTAGATCGTGTTTTAGATGACGTAGTTCTAAGCTTTCTAGACCTAGGATTGATAGTCTGCTTTCGTAGGGTATTCTGTTTCGAGTGGAGGAGTGAGATGCAAAGATGCAAAAAGGGAGTAAGAAATGCCCATTCTCTTGGGACAGATTTTAAAACCATTATTTGATTTCTCTCCTTTTCTCAGTTATCCATGGTTGCCACTTTTTAATTGGCCCCTGCTCATGATTTATAACAGCAGCCTGATTTGCAGGAATTTGCAGAAGAATGCATTTCTCTTCGGCTGCCAATCTGGGCGCAATCTCTCCAGCAGATTCTCTTAAGTCTGCACCCCACTTCCTCTGACCCATCTTGCAATGTGTGCTCCCTAGCTTTAAACAGAGGCTACTCTCTTGGGTGAGGAGCCTGACTCCTCCGAATTTAGTAAGGTCACAGCCAAACCAGCTTAGTCCTCCCTAACTGCTTAGTCTCAGGCCTTGTAGGTGGGTTGCTTTCATCTCCCCCTCCCTTCCTTCTGAGGGGCCAGGGCAGAGACATTGCTCCTGATTTACAGCCCATAACTGCCGTCAAACAGAAAGCCCTTCATGCAGCCCGGCAAGCTTGCTGCTTCCTTGCTTTCGGCACATACCAATGTCACCACATCCCTCTGCCCACAGCCCCTTTCCATGCCCCAACCACAGCGGAGCACAACAAAGAATTGTGCACTCCCTTCTCCTGCTCCTGGCTCTCCCCCACGTACAAAGGGCCAGCCCCACACCTCAAATGAAATACCTAAGCTCTGCCTCCTGCCCAAATATCAAGCACTCCACTCCATCTTTGCAAATACAGTACTTTAGTTTGGAATAGGCACTGAACGATTTCTAGGCCAGTGTTTCCCAACCTTGGCAACTTGAAGGTATTTGGACTTCAACTCCCAGAATTCCCCAGCTAGCGAATGCTGGCTGGGGAATTCTGGGAGTTGAAGTCCAGATATCTTCAAGTTGCCAAGGTTGGGAAACACTGTTCTAGGATATACGTCCTCGTTTCCTCCCTGTAGAAACATAGAACATTGACGGCAGAAAAAGACCTCATGGTCCATCTAGTCTGCCCTTATACTATTTCTTGTATTTTATCTTAGGATGGATGTTTATCCCGGGCATGTTTAAATTCAGTTACTGTGGATTTACCAACCACGTCTGCTGGAAGTTTGTTCCAAGCATCTACTACTTTCAGCATCTACTACTAAAATATTTTCTCACGTTGCTTTTGATCTTCCCCCCAACTAACCTCAGATTGTGCCCCCTTGTTCTTGTGTTCACTTTCCTATTAAAAACACTTCCCTCCTGAACCTTATTTAACCCTTCAACATATTTAAATGTTTCGACCATGTCCCCCCTTTCCCTTCTGTCCTCCAGACTATACAGATTGAGTTCATTAAGTCTTTCCTGATACGTTTTATGCTTAAGACCTTCCACCATTCTTGTCTTTGGACCCGTAATGCTGTAATACAGACTGTGATTACACAGCATTTCTTTTTCGTTCCCCTCCCCCCCCCCCCCCCGCTCAGCAATCCAATCAAACTTTTCACAACTCTGTCCCCAAATTTCTCAAAAGTACCTTTGCAAGTATGGTATGAATTAATACATGTTATTTCTTTATGTATTCTGCTAGTGGGGGAAAGGGGGTGTGTGAGGAAAGCAGATCTAAAAATAGAGCAAGAAAAATAATAACTGTTTATACTAGGTATAAATTTCAAATTACAGAGAAGGTCTTGTTTATTTGGATTTAAGACAAAGAAGCAAAAGGGGAAAGGGAGAAGAAAAGAAACAATTTTTCCAGGTTATTGAATAATGCATTTATGCATTAAGTGATCTGTATAGTCTCAGGAGCATATTGAAACTTCCTCTATGCTCGAGTATGATAGCTTTCGCTAAGGGACAATTCGTTAAAGTTAAGATAATTTGATTTTATGGCAACAGCAACTGAAAACCTTTATTTTTATATAAGCTTTGGTGGAACAAATCACAGAAGTGGAATATTGCCCCCATTGTTCTAACTGAGGACAATCCCAGAGCCAAAATAATCTGGTTAATTACCTTAAAAAGATTCAGTAGCTTGTGCTCCAATTAGCCATTACATGCACTGGCTTTCTGGATTGATAGAAACATAGAAACATAGAAGACTGACGGCAGAAAAAGACCTCATGGTCCATCTAGTCTGCCCTTATACTATTTCCTGTATTTTATCTTAGGATGGATATATGTTTATCCCAGGCAGGTTTAAATTCAGTTACTGTGGATTTACCAATCACGTTTGCTGGAAGTTTGTTCCAAGGATCTACTACTCTTTCAGTCAAATAATAATTAGAAACATAGAAACATAGAAGTCTGACGGCAGAAAAAGACCTCATGGTCCATCTAGTCTGCCCTTATACTATTTCCTGTATTTTATCTTAGGATGGATATATGTTTATCCCAGGCATGTTTAAATTCAGTTACTGTGGATTTACCAACCACGTCTGCTGGAAGTTTTTTCCAAGGATCTACTACTCTTTCAGTCAAATAATATTTTCTCATGTTGCTTTTGATCTTTCCCCCAACTAACTTCAGATTGTGTACCCTTGATGAGTAGTAACAGTGTTTTTATTCGCCAGATTTAGCTTAACCATGGTTTGACTGAACTCGCCAATGGGACTAAGTATCAATAATAATAATAATAATAATAATAATAATAATAATAATAATAATAATAGTGAAATACGAAGATCTAAAAATCAAGCTGCAACCACTCTGGCATAAGCCAGTGAAAGTGGTCCCAGTGGTACTTGGCAGTGCCAAAGGAATCGTAGTGGACATTTGAAAACCATCGGAATTAACAAAATCTCCATCTGTTAATTGCAAAAGGCCACTTTACTGGGATCGGCAAACATAATTTGCCGCTACATCACGCAGTCCTAGGTGCTTGGGAAGCGCCCGACTGGTGATGAAATACAAAATCCAGCATAGTGATCTTGTTTGCTGTGTTGTACTGACATAATAATAATAATAATAATAATAATAATAATAATAATAATTTATTAGATTTGTATGCCGCCCCTCTCCAAAGACTCGGGGCGGCTCACAACAATAATAAAAACAATATTATAGTAGAACAAATCTAATATTAAAAAACATATAAAATCCTATCATATTTTTTTAAAAAAACCAAACAACACATTCATACCAAACATAAAACAAAATATAAAAGAGCCTGGGGGAAAGGTGTCTCAGCTCCCCCATGCCTGGCGGTATAAGTGAGTCTTGAGTAGTTTATGAAAGACAGGGAGGGTGGGGGCAGTTCTAATCTCCGGGGAGAGTTGATTCCAGAGGGCCGGGGCTGCCACAGAGAAGGCTCTTCCCCTGGGGCCCACCAAACGACATTGTTTAGTCTACGGGACCCAGAGAAGGCCAACTCTGTGGGACCTTATCGGTCGCTGGGATTCGTGCGGTAGCAGGCGGTTCCGGAGGTACTCTGGTCCAATGCCATGTTGGGGCTTGTGTGATTTTGGACTTAATATATTGCTTAAATCCAGCCATTGGATCACGATGTATCTCTAAAAGGCCAGTTTCCTAAACTGAGCTAAGTGGCAGCTTTTCAGCCTTACCGCATTGCTCTAGGATTCCCACATAACTACATTTTGTGCTTTATATCTACATGAAACTGCTGAATGAGTCGTGACAAGGTTTAGAATAGGAAGTCATGAATACAGAGGTAAAACTCAGTCCTTAGTTTCAGGGGCTGTCAACACAAAGAGTGTTTTGCAGCTTTTGACTTGAATGCAAAAAAACAGATTGCCACTGAATAAGATCCAGGAAGAAAGGGTGAAATACTGTTCATAATAATGCTTCTATACATTCAAAGAATAGAATAGAATAGAATTCTTTATTGGCCAAGTGTGATTGGATACACATGGTATTTGTCTTTGGTGCATATGTTCTCAGTGTACATAAAAAAAGATATATTTCTCAAGAATCATGAGATACAACACTTAATAATTGTCATATGGTACAAATAAACAATCAGGAAACAAAATTAATATAAACCGTAAAGATATAAGGAACAAGCTAGTCATAAGGGGGAAGAGATGGGTGATAGGAATGATGAGAAAAACTAATGTAGTAGCAATAGCAATAAGACTGCTTCACAGGGCTTTACAGCCCTAAGCGGTTTACAGAATCAGCATATTCTGCGAGCCGGGGTGGCACAGCAGGTAGAGTGCTGTACTGCAGGCCACTGAAGCTGACTGTAGATCTGAAGGTCAGCGGTTCAAATCTCATCACCGCTCAGCCTTCCATCCTTCTGAGGTGGGTAAAATGAGGACCCGGATTGTGGGGGCAATAGCCTAGCTCTGTTAAAAAGTGCTATTGCTAACATATTGTAAGCCGCCCTGAGTCTAAGGAGAAGGGCGGCATAAAAATCAAATAAATAAATAAATATTGCCCCCAACAATCTGGGTCCTTATTTTACCCACCTTGGAAGGATGGAAGGCTGAGTCAAGCTTGAGTCAGTGGTGAGATTTGAACTGGTGAACTATAGCCAGCAGTCAGCAGAAGCAGCTTGCAGTGCTACACTCTAACCACTGCACCACCAAGGCTCTTAATGCAATCAGTGAATAGTTTGACAGTGGTGAGGGAAATATTTGTTTAGCAAAGTGATGGCATTTTGGGGGGAAACTGTTCTCACGTTTAGTGGTCTTGGTGTAGCCTCATTTTGAGAGTAGGAGTTGAAACAATTTATGTCCAGGACGCAAGGGGCCAGTAAATATTTTCACGGCCCTCTTTTTGACTTGTGCAATGCACAGGTACTCAATGGAAGGTAGGTTGGCAGTAATTGTTTTTTTAAGAAACACGGAAGTAAGAATCAAGGCTTATTTCACTCAAGCCCTTGGAAGAGACTAAATGCATTTCTAGGCTTACTAGAATCATAGGAGTTGGAAGAGGTGAATGCAGACCCTGCTGGTTACAAACTAGATAAGGATCTGTTGGCAGTCTGGAAAAATCCTCACAAAATAGTTAGTGTTTTAGAGGCCAGGGCATTTTTTTCCAGTTTAGGAGAGTTATGATCTACATTGGGTTGTGGGGATCGTATTTCAATTCTGAGGAAACTCATACATTTAGCTTCACTGCTGAGAACGCCTTTGGTTCCCTCCTATAAGGCTGTGGTCCTTCCTGGACAGAGGTGGTTTGATCCACTGTTTCTCTGCCTTAGCAATTTAAAAGATGTATGGATTTCAACTCTCAGAATTCTGGGAATTGAAGTCCATACGTGTTTTCAGTTGCCAATATTGAGAAACATTGTTTTGGTGACAGTGATCCAGTGGCGGGCGGCTCCGTTTGGTTCGGTGCTAAGAACTGGTAGCGCCAGTGGAGGGAGGCTTTGCCCACCTGCCCAGGAGGCTTCTTCACATGCGCAGAACCAGTAGTAAAGAGTTTTAGAACCCACTCCTGCAGTGATCCATGCTCTGCTCAGGTTAGAGTACTGTAATATGTTGTATGCGGGACTGTTTGAAGACAAATTGGGAAATGCAGTGACACAATGATGTGTACAACTACTACTAGGCTGCTAATGAGTTCTGGAGACCTCATCTAGAAAAAGATATTGATAAAATTGAACGGTCCAAAGACAGGTTACAAAAATGGTGGAAGGTCTTAAGCATAAAACTTATCAGGAAAGACATAATGAACTCAATCTGTATAGTCTGAAAGACAGAAGGGAAAGGGGGGACATGATCGAAACATTAAAATATGTTAAAGGGTTAAATAATGTTTAGGAGAAAAGTGTTTTAATAGGAAAGTGAACACAAGAAAAAGGGGGCACAATCTGAGGTTAGTTGGGGGAAAGATTAGAAGCAACGTGAGAAAATATTATTTTACTGAAATTGCAGTAGATGCTTGGAACAAGCTTCCAGCAGATGTGGTTGGTAAATCCACAGTAACGGAATTTAAAGATGCCTGGGATAAACATATATCCATCCTAAGATAAAATACAAGAAATAGTATAAGGGCAGACTAGATGGACCATGAGGTCTTTTTCCACCATCAATCTACTATGTTTCTATGTTTCTAATTAGATTAGTTGAGAGCCAGCTCAGGTTGGAAGTGGGGCTATGGGTCAGCTTCTGTGCACAATTAAACAGATGTCATTTCCCCTGGAAGCCTGCATGGCCTAGGAAACCTGAAAGCATCTTCCGCTCTTTCGTAAGCTTGCCAGTACTGTAAGCTCCTCTTTGCACAAGAGACGGTTCTCCACCACAGGGATGAAGGAACTAAGGATTGGAGAGTAACTGCTAAAACAAAGATTGTGTTCCTATAACACACTGAACCATGAACTGCTTCATCACATTTCAGACTAACATGCCTTGTGAACACAAGCTAATGCAGTTTTGCAAATCCAGAGTATTGCAGGGATCCAGAAAATTGCAGTGAGGTTTCAATTAACTGGTAAACACATTTGAAACTCCATCCATCCATCCATCCATCCATCCATCTATCATCTAGCTATCTTGTTTGTTTGTTTGTTTGTTTTTTGTTTGTATGCTGCCCAACTTCCGAAGGACCCCTGGGTGGCTTACAACATGTAAAAAACAATATAAAAACAATTTAAAACCCAATAATCCAACCATACAATCTTATTGTGGCCAAATCGAACGTGTGTTAATTGATCACGGCCCCCAGGCCCTGCCGGCAGAGCCAGGTCTTTTAAGTCTTTCCAGAAAATTAATAGTGGGGGCAGTATGGATCTCAAGATAGTTAGTTCCTGAGAATTGGTGCCACCACAGAGAAGGCCCTTCCCTGTGGCCCTGCCAACCGACACTGCTTAGGCAACGGGACCCAGAGAAGGCCAACCCTGTGGGCTCTCTACTTGACCATTTGCAGTTTAGCCTACGGAAATCCAGTCCATGTGCTTTATTAAGAATGATTATACTGGGACCAGACAATATATGTTTGTAATTTAAAGCTCTTTTAGAAAGACATGTTTTATTCTTCTACTGAATGAGTGTTATATTCTATTGAACGGGTATTATATTCGGGTCTCTTTTTATTTAAATTCCCTTTTGTCTCCAAGCTTGAGGTGGAATAGCCAGAGTTCTCCTACCACACAATAGATACAAACTGAATATAAACCGACTGCAGGAAATACGACTTTAGTAATGGCGTAGTTGATGCATGGAACTCACTACCAGACTCTGTAGTATCATTGCCTAACCCCCAACACTTAGACTATCCACTGTTGACCTCTCCTGATTCCTAAGAGGTCAGTAAGGGGCTGGCATAAGTGCACCAGCGTGCGTTCTGTCCCCTGTCCTAATGTTTCTCTTTTACTAGTACCGGTAGTAAAAGAGAAAGAGTAGTAGATGCTTGGAACAAACTTCCAGCAGATATGGTTGGTAAATCCACAGTAACTGGATTTAAACATGCCTGGGATAAACATAGATCCATCCTAAGATAAAATACAGGAAATAGTATAAGGGCAGACTAGATGGACCATGAGGTCTTTTTCTGCCGTCAATCTTCTATGTTTCTATCATGTATATAAATATTATTACATCTTTGTATACCTCTCAATATGTACTTAACAAAACAAACAAATAAATGAATTGGGAGACTCTGCATGGAGTCATCTGGAGGGCTGGAGAAGAATTTGAACGTGGCCCAAAGCATCCTTCTCCGCACTTCTCTTCCAACGCAGATCCTCCTGGTTGCAAGAGACGTCTGGCTCCCAGGAAATCGCGGAGGCTGGCAGCGGATACCAACCGCCCCGCGCGCTCTCCTTGCAGACAGACACGTACTGCACAGCCCCCTCGGCGCTCTTTATCTTTCCCAGCTCCTTCCTGCTGCCTGGTCCCGCCGCGGAGCCGGGGGTGGGTGGGCGGGGGAGCGAGCGTCTCTGGCGGATGTGCCTTAGCCGCAAGCTGGTGAGAGGGCTTGGCAGCGTCTCGTCCCAGGCCTTGCAGAAGGATGCTGGAAACGCTTGTGTCACTAACCGCGAGAGACACGGCGTCTCCGGCACCGGAGGAATGGCAGCCAGTCGGGAGAAAAGGGGGGGGGGGGGCCTGGCAGCCACACACGTGGGTGGGTGGAAGGCGGAAGGAGGAACAGATCCGTGGGGCGGAGGAGGGCGGAGCCAAAAGTGGGGGGGGGGGGGTGAGAGGGGGGGAGGGGTCCGGGACAAAATGAAGAGTCGCTTCTTGAAAAGAGTGGGAGGGCTTTTCACCCGTGTTTTTGGAACCGATCCTCGGCCTCTTAGTGATGTTGTGCAGACCGTCGCTTTGCAGCCCAGTCCCGCTTCTGCTGAGGGGCGTTCATTCCCCCCTGCGGTTTCCAATGCAAGTTCCTCCGCTAGTGTTCTTTTATTGCAGCCTTGCTTCATCCCGAGGGCCAGAATAATTTATTTATTTTATTTATTTATATTTATTTATTTCGTCCAATACACAATAATACACAATGAAGGTTATAGAGGATATAGTAGAAAAGAAATACGAGATATAGGAGAGACTATAGGACAGGGGACGGAAGGCACTCTAGTGCGCTTATGTACGCCCCTTACTGACCTCTTAGGAATCTGGAGAGGTCAACCATGGATAGTCTAAGGGTAAAATGTTGGGGGTAAGGGGTTGAAACTACAGAGTCCGGTAATGAGTTCCAAGTTCCAACAACCCGATTACTAAAATCGTATTTTTTACAGTCAAGTTTGGAGCGGTTAATATTAAGCTTGAATCTGTTGTGTGCTTTTGTGTTGTTATGGTTGGAACTGAAGTAGTCTTTGACAGGACATTGTAGCATATGATCTTGTGGGCAATACTTAGATCATGTTTAAGGCGTCATAGTTCTAATCAAAGTGTTTCTCCTAAAACGGACAAGCGTTTGAATTAGTCTGACTGGTGCTTCTGCGGCTCTTAATAAGCTCTGGCAAAGCAGAACTCCCTCTGTTTCTTCCTATTCCCCATAGCTCTCTGCTCTGTCTTGCTATGTAATGTTCATCCGTGCAGAATATAATGGAATAGGAATATGGATGGAATGGAATAGAATAGAATGGAATGGGCTTTTATTGGCCAAGTGTGATTGGACACACAAGAAATTTGTCTTGATGCATATGCTCTCAGTGTACATAAAAGTACATAAAAGATAAGATAAGAATCATAAGATTAATGATTCTTAATGATAGTCAGGGTACAAAGAAGTAATCCAATCATATTAGGAACTAGTCATTATAAAGTCGGGTCTCACATTTTCGGAGAGGGGCGGCATATAAATCCAGCAAACAAACAAACATAAATAGTAAGGACACTAGCAAGAAAATTAACAGTCATACAGTCATAAGTGGGAGGAGATGAGTGATGGGAATGATGAGAAGATTAATAGTAGTGCAGATTTAGTAAATAGTTTGACAGTAGTGAGGGAATTATTTGTGTGATGGCGCTCAGGAAAAACCGTTGTCTAGTTGTTTTGGTGTGCAGTGCTCTATAGCGTCATTTTGAGGGTAGGAATTGAAGCAGTTTGTGTCCAGGATGCGAGGGGTCAGTAAATATTTTCACGGCCCTCATTTTGACTCATGTAGTATACAGGTCCTCAATGGAAGGCAGGTTGGTAGCAATTGTTTTTTCTGCAGTTCTGAACATGTTAACATTAAGGTTTGTTGCTCTTCTCTTTTTGTCTGTTATGTTGAGAGCCGCCACAAGTCTTCGGAGAAGGGCAGCATACAAATCTAATAAATAATAATAATAATAATAATTATTATTATTATTATTATTATTATTATTATTATTATTATTATTATTGAAAGGGATACCAGTCACACATTACAGCTGACACCTCGACTTGATGTCACAATTGAGCCCAACATTTCTGTTGTTGAGTGAAACATTTATTAAGTGAGTTGTGCCACTAATGTACCACTTTGCTTGCCGCAATTGTTAAGTGAACCATTGTACTTGATAAATTAATAATGTGGTGGTTAAGTGAATATGGCTTCCCCATTGACTTTGCTTGTTGGGCCACAAAAGGGGAATCATATGACCTTGGGACACAGCAACGGTCACAAGTATGAACCATTTGTTCAGCATATGTATTTTGATCACGTGATCATGGGTAGGCTTCAAAGGTGGTAATTCTGAAAAATGATCATAAGTTAACTTTTTTAGTGTTGTCGTAACTTTGAACAGTCACTAAGTAAACTGCTGTAAGTCAAGGACTACCTGCACAGCCTTTCAATGATTATTGGAAGTTTTTCCTAAATGGTAGTCACAAGTTTAACTATCTGTTTATAAGGGTCTCCAAACTCTGCCACTTTAAGACTTGTGGACTTCAACTCCCAGAATTCCCCAGCCGGCAAAGAGTTGAAATCCACAAGTCTTAAAGTGGCCGAGTTTTGAGACTTCTGTGTTAAAATCTACCTCTCTCCCTTGCCTATCCAGGCAAGTCCAGGTCTTCTGGGAGGTAGAACATAGAACATGAAATCATAGGGCTGGAAAGGACCTTGGCCTTCTAGTCCAACCCCCTGCTCAAACCAGAAGCCTTGCCATCCCAGTCAATGTGCTCACCCACTGCTTGCGCAAATGTGAATGTGTGTGCACGCATGCTTGCTTGCTCACCGACCACTTCTGTGATCCATTGTCAAACAGCTCATGGCCCAGTAGTCTCTGTACTAGATAATCCATAACCCATTGGGTCATCATTTCAAGATATTTCCTTATCAGATTCCTTAATGCCTCCAACAATGGCAGAACCTTTAATATACTGCTTCCACTGGAAATGTTCTTAAAAATCCAGGGAGACATTCAGAGATGTATCAGCCTTGGAAGTACTGTAATCCATATTGAACTGCATAGTGCAGGGGTAGGCAAAATTGGCTCTTCTCTGACTCGTGGACTTCAACTCCCAGAATTCCTGAGCCAATCATGCTAGCTCAGGCATTCTGGGAATTGAAGTCCACATGTCATAGAAGAGCCAACTTTGCCTACACCTGGTATACTGCGATCAAGCATTAGGAGTTGCCCACAGGAAATATATTATGACATTTTGCTTTGACATAAAATGTGTTATAATTTTTATGTAATAAAATTGTCATAAAACTGCTTACAAATATTTTGAGATAATGAGTTAAAATGCAGGTAGAAGAGGGACAGGCACTTTGCTGCCTTTTCTCACTTGTCCAATCATAGTTCAGACATGCCCTAACACCGCAATGGAGAACCTATGGCACGCCTGCCACAGCTGGCACATGAAGCCATATCTTCTGTAACACGAGCCATTGCCCTAGCTCAGCTCCAGTGCTCATGTGTGCCCCAGCCAGCTAATTTTTGGCTTGCACAGAGGCTCTGGGAGGGCGTTTCTGGCCTCGGAGAACAAGAGCGTTTTCGCCCTCCCCAGGCTCCAAGAAAGCCTCTGAAACCTGGCGAGGGTGAAAAACAGACCTACCGGGCCCACCAGAAGTTGGGAAATGGGAGAAGGAATCATGCGTGCATGTGGGCCAGGGCAGCGCAGGGGGGTCATGTGCTCACGCACAGGGGAGCAGGGTGCATAGAGGACATTAAATTATGGGTTTGGGCGTTCGCACGTGCTTTCGGCAACCAAGGGGAAAAAAGTTCGGCATCACTGCCCTAGAATCTTCCTTCTTTGCCTTCACCATGTCCTTGGCACATGAGTATTTCAAAATAGGATAAAGTTGTCTTCAGCTTTCTGGAGTTAAACTACTGTAGCGTGAACAGGGCTAATTCCTTATGTTTTACCGTGTATTAATGTGGGGGAACTCAAGCAATTAAAATGACTGGGAACAGACACATCCAGACAGAATGAGTGTGGGCAATAGAATTAGCCCAAGTTGCTGTAGCTTTCTGCCCATTCAAGGATGTGTAAGAGCACTTCAGTTCAGCATTTGGGAAATGCTCTTAGACATTTTAATGAAAGCCCTCTTACGAAGGACAATCTTGTCATGACAAAAGAAGCACAGGTTGTTTTTTTGTCCTGTCTTATCGAATCAACACTAAACAATTTTACCTCATTTTCTGCACGGTAGACTTTGCCCTAGCCTTTTCCAGGCTAAATATATCCAATGCTTCCATAGTTTCCCCTAATATAGAATGGATAAAATGGAATCTTTATGCCTATTGATCTGTTTCTGCACATATATCTAGTTACATGTTTATGGGCATGTTGGCAAAGGCACATACAGTACTACATGGACAGGAATTTCTATCCAAATTAGATTTTCCTCAGATTAATATGAACTAAAGTGAGCCAGGAGTACACATGGATTACTTTTCCTTCATGTTAACTTTTATTTTCAAGTTACCTTCCTTAAGTGCTTAAAATATCCCTCTTTTACATATAACCGGAACAATTAAAGAAAAGTAAAATGATTTATTCTTCTAACTAATCCCCACTTATTGCAGAATTGTGGATTCATTCATCCCCTGACTCCTACCAAATCCATGGCAATGAGCTTGGTTAATGGATTAACCTTTTTTGTGGAGCACTTCACAGAATGTGGTAAATCACCCACTGACCAAATGGATTGTATTGAGACAATATGCCAAGCCAGCCAACACTTGAACCAATCAGACTTAGCGTGATACATAAAGGCTGCAAATGCTTGGCTTTTAACTGTTAAGCAGGTTGAACAAACCCAGCTAATATAACCTAGTAATTGTTCTGTCTTAATTTAAATAACAACAATTGTTATTTTGTTCAACAGCAATTGTTAGTTTGTGTATAGATGTCATACTCCAACGTGTGTGTGTGTGTGTGTGTGTGTGTGTGTATGTGCTAGATTTTCTCTATATGTGTTTATGGCTGTAGATATATACCTAGATGGATGCTGCTGAAATACAGGCACAGTGGTACCTCTACTTACAAACTTAATTCGTTCCGTGACCAGGTTCTTAAGTAGAAAAGTTTGTAAAAAGAAGCCATTTTTCCCATAGAAATCAATGTAAAAGGAAATAATGTGTGCGATTGGGGATACCACAGGGGGGGGTTGGAGGCCCTGTTTCCTCCCGGGAGATTCCTAGAGAGGCCCCATGGAGGCTTCTCCCCACCTTTTCCATTCCTGTTTCCTCCCAGGAGATTCCTAGAGAGGCCCCACGGAGGCTTCTCCCCGCCTTTTCCATCCCTGTTTCCTCCCAGGAGACTCCTAGAGAGACCTCAGGGAGGCTTCTCATTACCTTTTCTGGTTACAGTTTCAAAGGCTCGGGTTTGTATATGGAAAATGGTTCTTGAGAAGAGGCAAAAAAAAATTGAACACCCGGTTCTTATCTAGAAAAGTTCATAAGTAGAGGCGTTCTTAGGTAGAGGTACCACTGTATTGTATCCTTTTTATATGCACAAATAAGTGTATGCAGCAGCACAGTTCTGAGGGCCTGTATCTCCTCTGCTGTGACAGATCAGCATGCAAGGAGAGGCAGAATCTGGAAGGCCGCAATTTGCGTAGGAAGGGGGGCCAGCAAGGTTGCCGTGCAGTAGGGCCAGCCCCCAGTTCTGAAAGCCCTCCTGTCTGACTGCCAGAGGAACGAGTCTGCCTGGTGCCAACAATATTTCCTTTGGCCACTGGCCGGGTTGCAAGGAACACAGAGCCCTTATACCAGGTTCACGCTGGCTGCCCCTCTCCCTGAATCTCGCCGGGAGTTGCACCTGTAGGTGGAACAGTGGCTACAAGAGGGCTTTTTCCTTCTGGAAGTTTCTCTTGGCCTCGTCTAAGTCCCATTGTTTGAGGGAAAGGCTCCCATTTGGTACCCAGACCAGCCTTCCCTTCTATCATCACTGGAACCCAGCTCATATAAGTAACAGTGAATGGTTTCAGCAGCCTATTATGACTTAGTTTTCAAATCAGCACAGAATCTCAGGGCCTGGGTTCACCTAACAGGCCGGTCTGTGATGTAATTGGTGCTGAAATTCACTTCCACCTTTGCCTTTTATGGAAAACAATAATGTCTATAACATAATGGCCTACAAGAAAACCAGTCAGAGTAACTGTTGGGAATGACGGTGTCATGGCAAAAAAAAGGTGATTTCTAGACAGGTTTCTAATACACTCTAACATTTAAGATTTCTACTTACCAGGAAGTCCTTGTGTTGCTTTTTAAAATAAATATCGGCAAATAATTTGTATTCTAGGTCAGTGTTTCCCAACCTTGGCAACTTGAAGATATTTGGACTTCAACTCCCAGAATTCCCCAGCCAGCGTTAGCTGGCTGGGGAATTCTGGAAGTTGAAGTCCAAATATCTTCAAGTTGCCAAGATTGGGAAACACTGTTCTTGGTAATGATATTTGATAGAACTGTGTCAGTGATTGATTGCTTGTTTAGGCTTTGGGAGCTTTGTGCATTCCTTTTTCCCCCAGGAATGTGTGAAAGGATATTGTCCAGATTACTAGTCCTAATACAGATTCTATACACCTTTTAATTTTTTTAAAAAAAATCTCCCTCATTATTTTTATAAATAACTCTAGGTGACAAACACAATACTCCTTTCTGTTCCTATCTCCCATTTCCCACATTGCCCATTTTCCAATATCACCCATTTCCTATCACATAACTTGTTGCTTATATTCTTAAGATTTTTTATTAATATTGATTCTTTCCTCATTGCTTATTTGATTCCTGTGACTATCATTAAGTGCTGCACCTCATGATTCTTGACAAATGTATATTTTCTTTAATGTACACTGAGAGCATACGCACCAAAGAAAAATTCCTTGTGTGTCCAATCACACTTGGCCAATAAAGAATTCTACAAAGAATTCTATTTTACATAGAAACATAGAAGTCTGACGGCAGAAAAAGACCTCATGGTCCATCTAGTCTGCCCTTATACTATTTCTTGTATTTTATCTTAGGATGGATATATGTTTATCCCAGGCATGTTTAAATTCAGTTACTGTGGATTTACCAACCACGTCTGCTGGAAGTTTCTTCCAAGGATCTACTACTCTTTCAGTAAAATAATATTTTCTCATGTGGCTTTTGATCTTTCCCCCACAACTACAACCTGTGAGGTAGTTTGAGCTAAGAGAGAGCAATTGGCTCATGTTACCCAGCTGGCTTTCATGCCTAACACAGAACTAGAACTTCCAGTTTCCTGTTTCTAGCCTGGTGCTTTAAACACTAGACACACTGACTTCTCTTCAGAGTTATCCTGCCTGCCAGCCAATCCAGAAAGTTGCAAATATTATACCAGCAAAATACGTTTTATACACTATTAAAAGAAATGTTGTGTGAAATCTTTTTGTGCTTTACCTCTGCTAAACAATTCCCTCACCACTCTCAAACTATTCACTAAGGCTGCATTACTATTACAATGAGTCTTCTCATCGTTCCTATCGCCCATCTCCTCCCACTTATGACTGTAACTTGTTGCTTGTATCCTTACAATTTATATTATATATTGATTGTTTCCTGATTGCTTATTTGAATCCTATGACAATCATTAAGTGTTGTACCTCATGATTCTTGACAAATGTATATTTTCTTTTATGTACACTGAGAACATATGCACCAAAGACAAATCCCTTGTGTGTCCAATCACTCTTGGCCAACAAAGAATTCTGTTGTGTGTCTATAAAAAAAAGTTTGGTTTAATTTAGGGAACTAGGTTAGAAACCAGGAACTGAGTTCTATGGATAGTCCTTGAGTTATGACTGTAATTGAGCCCCACAATTACAGGTTTAAGTCATTGTGCTGTGACCCATGTTATCACTTTTTTGGGGTGGCAAACACAGCAGTTGTTAAGTGAATGCTGGAGTTGTTAAACCAACTATTGCTATTGGGCAGTTTTTGTCTGAAACCAGATGTAATTTTTTTCTGGCAAAAAATTCATAAATTGTATGTAAATCACAGTCATGTGTCCACAGGGAACTTATTTTATTTATTAGATTTGTATGCCGCCCCTCTCCGTAGACTTGGGGTGGCTCACAACACAATAAAACAGTTCATGACAAATCTAATAATTTACAATTTTAAATATTTAAAAAACCCCATTATTAAGCAGACATACATATAAACATACCATACATAAATTGTATAGGCCCGGGGGAGATATCTCAGTTCCCCCATGCCTGATGACAAAGGTGGGTTTTGAGGAGTTTACGAAAGGCAAGGAGGGTAGGGGCAGTTCTAATCTCTGGAGGGAGCTGGCTCCAGAGTCGGGGCCGCCACAGAGAAGGCTCTTCCCCTGGGGGCCACCAACCGACATTGTTTAGTTGACGGGACCCGGAGAAGGCCCACTCTGTGGGACCTAATCTGTCGCTGGGATTCATGCAGCAGAAGGCGGTCTCGGAGATATTCTGGTCCGATGCCATGAAGGGCTTTATAGGTCATAACCAACACTTTGAATTGTGACCGGAAATTGATCGGCAGCCAATGCAGACTGTGGAGTGTTGGTGTAACATGGGCATACCTGGGGAAGCCCATGATTGCTCTCGCAGCTGGATTCTGCAGGATCTGAAGTTTCTGAACACTTTTCAAAGGTAGCCCCATGCAGAGAGCGTTACAGTAGTCGAGCCTCGAGGTGATGAGGGCATGAGTGACTGTGAGCAGTGAGTCCCGGTCCAGATAGGGCCGCAACTGGTGCACCAGGCGAACCTAGGCGAACGTCCCCCTCACCACAGCTGAAAGATGGTTCTCTAATGTGAGCTGTGGATCAAGGAGGACGCCAAAGTTGAGGACCCTCTCTGAGGGGATCAATGATTCCCCCCCCCAGGGTTATGGACAGACAGATGGAATTGTCCTTGGGAGGCAAAACCACAGCCACTCCATCTTATCAGGGTTGAGTTTGAGTCTGTTGACACCCACCCAGACCTCAGCAGCCTCCAGGCACCGGCACATCACTTCCACTGCTTCGTTGACTGGACATGGGGTGGAGATGTATAACTGGGTGTGGGTATAAATTGCATGTGAACCACAGGCACGTGTCCACAGGGTACTGCAAACAACTGTAAACACGGGGCGGTTTCTGAGCATCCAAAACACAGTCACGTAAACCCCAAGGGAGTCCTGATGTGAAATGTCATAGGTCCTATTATTCAGGGTCTGTCATAACTTTGATTGTTTGCTAAGTGAACAGATTTAAGTGGAGGACTACCTGTAATCCTGCTTTAGGCATGAAAAACGACTGGGTGACTTTGGCCCAGTCACTCTCTCAGTCTATGTTGACAATTCTTAGGCGACAATTCCTGCCACAACCAATGGATTGGCACTCTGTTGATCCAAAGTGGGGAAAAGCAACACTCTGCATTTGCAGGAAAAGACTAGGAAGAAGGAAACATTCTAACTTAGCTATTGTCTTAACATGTTTCGTGAACCAGGTCTTCAAGTTAAGCCAGAATATGGTTTATTCATTTAGCTGAAATGTGTTTTGTGAACACAGCAATTAAGTTTTACTAACCGGATGCCTGTGAGTGTGTGTTCAAGTCAGCCTTGATTCCTGGTAACTGCCTGGATTAGTCTCTGCAGTTTTCTCAGAGAGATTTTGGGAAGTGGCTTTCCACTTTCCCTTTTTTTCTAGAGCTGAGAGAGCGACTGGTCCAAGTTCACCTATTGGCCTTGTGTTCAAAGTGGGACCAAAACTCACAACTAGTTTCTAGCCTAGTGCCTTAACCACTACAGCAAGCTGGTTCACTCCCAGAAAGTATGACTATATTGTGCAAATTTAGTCCCCTGTGCTCTTAGGATTCTACATTTATTTATTTATTTATTTATTTATTTATTTATTTATTTATTTATTTATTTATTTACTCACTCACTCACTCACTCACTCACTCACTCACTCACTCACTCACTCACTCACTTACTTACTGATTGATTGGATTTGTATGCCGCCCCTCTCCGGAGACTCGGAGCAGCTAACAACAACAATAAAATAGTGTACAATAGTAATCTAATACTAAAAACGATTAAAAACCCATTAATATAAAAACCAGACATACATACATACATACATACATACCATGCATAGAATTGTAAAGGCCTAGGGAGAAAGAGGATCTCAATTCCCCCATGCCTGATGGCAGAGGTGGGTTTTAAGTAGCTTACAAAAGGCAAGGAGGGTGGGGGCAATTCTAATCTCTGGGGAGAGTTGGTTCCAGAGGGCCGGGGCCGCCACAGAGAAGGCTCTTCCCCTGGGGCCCGCCAAGCGACATTGCTTAGTTGACGGGACCTGGAGAAGATCCACTCTGTGGGACCTAACTGGTCACTGGGATTCGTGCAGCAGAAGGCGGTCCCTGAGATAATCTGGTCCAGTGCCATGAAGGGCTTTATAGGTCATAACCAATACTTTGAATTGTGATCGGAAACTGATCGACAACCAATGCAGACTGCGGATTGTTGGTGTAACATGGGCATATTTGGGAAAGCCCATGATTGCTCTCGCAGCTGCATTCTGCACGATCTGAAGTTTCTGAACATTTTTCAAAGGTAGACCTAAAGAAGCCTTGATCAGAGGACTGCAAGAACCAGCGCCAGTAAAAAACATCCTTTTTTCCCCTTTTCCCTGGCAGGTCTTTGCCTCTTTTCGCAGGCTGTGTCCCTTCAATACATCTGATGGTCTTCAGGTGGCTCAAGGCCTTGGGATTTACAATGGATATTCTGCAGGTGAAGTTTTATATTTTCATGTGTGAAAAAGGATCAGCTAGAACAGGGGTCTGCAACCTGCAGCTCTAGAGTCGCACGTGGCTCTTTCTACTGTGGTTCCCTGTCGCCAATGTGCGACACTCGCCAGCAAGTGATTTATTGAGCTTATCGACCCATCTTTGTTTTTCGGAGTTGTTAGTGTTTTTGTTACACGCAGAAGTGCGTTTTCTCTGTAGCAGGTCATCCATTTCATAAATGCAACACACTATGGTTTTTTTCTTTATACATAGCATAAAAGTTTAAAAAAATTATATATATGTACAGTATAGTATTATCTTCATTTTAGGTGTCAAAAGGTTTTTGTGGCTCCCGGTGTTTTCTTTTCTGTGGGAAACGAGTCCAAATAGCTCTTTGAGTGTTTAAGGCTGCTGACTCCTGAGCTAGAAAAACAATAAATTAGGAACTCTATTCCTGATTCTATTATTTCACTGCCTGTTAATATATTCACACTATCTTCTCACTTTCTGTTATGTAAAGTTACTTTTTCCCCCTGGCCACTGTATTTTTAGGCAGGAACATCTAGCTTTCTTAAAGGCCAGAGTCCCTTTCTGTGTGAATTGGCTACTATGTTTAGTTGATAAACAGATTCCTTTGTTTGAGATAGTCTGGGGAGGTGCATAGGCTGCACCTTCTTGCTAGTTGGACGCATCTTGTTCTTTGGTTCAGATCATCTCAGTCTGCTAAGGGTGGATTGGTTAACAGTTCTAGAGTCCGTAGTGCAAGTTATCTGGAAAGCACGAAAGTAAGGGTTTGGCTGCTCTCTTTTTAAAAACGACAACAACAACAACTTTATTAGAAAAGACAAAACACAGAGTAACAAAAACAACATTGAAAAGTGGAAGACAAAGAAGTTAAAAAGGAAAGTAGAATGGTTTTTTTAAAAACTTCCTCTTTCTTCACTACAGATGTGTGTGTGTTACAGCAACCTCTTATTCTAAATTAAAACAAAACTGTCATATTAACAATGTACAAACCAAACAGCAATAAAAACCTTACTGGCAAAATAATCATTTATTCTATCTTTCTCAAGTTGGAAGTCCAACATTTGGTTGTCTTGTTATCTGCCTTTGAGGTGCTTTATCATTTTTCCCTAACATATACTTGATCTACTATGTGGACATGGTATTGTTTCAGATTATTCTTATTGCACCTTCTACAGTTAAGATATTTTTGAGACTTTCGTTTGGTTTGGTTTAAGATGCTGAATTGTACAAAATTATGATGTTGGGCAAACAATCGTAGTGGGATTATCAACCAGACATCTACAAAAAAGGAATGGATAGTTTATGGTACAATAGGTTGTGAGAACCTAGCAAATGTCTTGCCAGACTGTTTGAACCAAAGTGTTACTTTATGTGGCTGTAGCAAGTGAATATTTTAAATTCAACTTAAGACGTTGATATATGTTATTTCATCTCAGCTGCAGAATGTGCTGCTCTTTAAGAATTATACAAGCTGTGCAGTGAATTTATGAATGTAGGAACCACACTGATGTGTTTGTGTGCACATGTGTGTGTTTGCGTGTGTTTGTGTGTATGTTACAGCAAGAGTTCCTTAATCTATCAGCCAGATACAAAATATACAGAATGCAGGAAATTTGAACCTACATACAGGTAATCCTCAAGCTGCAACCGCATTTGATCCCAAAATGCATGTTGTTAAGTAAAAAAAAAAATGTTAAGTGAGTTTTGCCACGTTTTACAACTTTTCTTGCCACGTTTGTTAAGAGAATCACTGAAGTTATTAAACTAGTAACACAGTTGTTAAATGAATCTGGCTTCCCTATTGACTTTGCTTTGTCAAAAAGTCGCAAAAGGTGATCCCAGAACTCTGCAACCGTGATAAATATGAACCAGCTGCTAGCATTCAAATTTAAATCATGTGATGTAGGGATAGTGCAATGGTCATAAGTGTGAAAAATGGTCCTAATTTAAGTTACTTATTTCACTGCTGTTGTAATTTTTTTAAAATAATAATAATTATTATTATTATTATTATTATTATTATTATTATTATTATTTATTAGATTTGTATGCCGCCCCTCTCCGGAGACTCAAACAGTCACTAAACGAACCGTTGCAAGTCGAGAACTATCTGTATTTGTTGTAAGTAGGCTATGAAAACAGAACAGAGAGTAAAAAAACTTCCAAACTTTCCTTCAGTCCTACATACATCTGGCTGTTTGTTTCAGTTGGATGGTTTGGACCAGGGAGGCAAATTGTTTTTTGTTGTTTTTGTTGCTATTTAACTTTTACCCATAGCATGTCTTCTCTCTTATTTATGCTGCTCACTTGGAAATAGGTGTTTTTATTCCTGAAGGTAGAGAGAAGCATCGGCAAAGGCACACATAGAGGAAAAGGGGTAGAGCAGTCGTGATTGTGATTAGCTGTAATCATATGGCATGCGAAACCATAAAATAGTCAATCACACCTTAGCCTGCTCTCTTAGACAAACATATAACATTGGGTCAATAAATTATATTTACTGTAAGACTCATTGGATTATAATAAAAATCCCCTTAGAGATCATCTCAGTGGTTCTCAACCTTTCTAATGTCGCGACCCTTACAGTTTCTCATGTTGTGGTGACCCCCAACCATAAGTCTAGCGCCAATTCTCCCAACAGACTTTTAAGCTGATTGGCAGCAAGGTCAGAGGGACACCCCCTCTGTAAACACCCGATTGGTCGGATTGTAAAAATATGTTCCAAGGCGCCAGAATAGAAGCTTTAGTTCCTAACCCCATGGGAAATTTGTCTTTTCCCATGGTCTTAAGTGACCCCTGTGAAATGGTCGTTCGATCCCCAAAGGGGTCCCAACCTCCAGGTTGAGAACCACTGATCTACACCAACCTCTAACCAGCCTACGAGTCTTGATATCACAGATGGCCAATCTCATCCTGTGCATCATCTATTGCACTAGTGAACAACTTGTACTGTTAATTTTTTCCGGATGTCCCCCAAAATCAACTTCCTTGATATGGAAACCACTATTTTCTGGAACAACTTTGAACCATTCTGTTCTCTGTTTTCTGTGTAATGGCCCTTCAAATACCTGGAGACAGATGTAATGTTTTCTTGCATTCTTCTTTTCTCCAGGCTAAACATATTCAAGATCTCCAACTATCCCGTATATGTTTTCCCTTTAGATGTCTTAACATCTGGGCTGCTTCCTTCTGAATGAGTTTGTTAAGGTCTTTCCTAAAAAGCAGTGCCCAGAATTGGAGAGCGTGTTCTAGGTGTGACCCAACCAACTCAGAGCAGAAGAAATGGTGACTTTGCTTGATCTAGACACTCTGTTTATTCAGCCCGATTTTATATGTTTGTGTAACATATAAAATTTTGTTGATGCAGCCTAGGTTTATATTTGCTCTTTTACAGCAGTATTACACTGTGGGCTTATATTCAGCTTGTGATCCACTGTGGTGGGGGTCACTAACCTTTCGGACCTCAGGGACCACTACATTTATAATTTTAAATCCCACAGACCACTAATATGATCTGCCTAATGACTAACTATGTGGGCGTGGCTAGGTGGTTATGTGAATGGGTGAGCGTGGTCAACTCAATGTCATTCACATCAAGGGGTGCCTCGCCGGTCTCTACTCACCTCTCCCCTCCCCTTCCAGCCACTATTATTATTATTATTATTATTATTATTATTATTATTATTATTAATTAGATTTGTATGCCGCCCCTCTCTGCCCCGTAGACTCGGGGCGGCTCACAACAATAACAAAGACAATGTAAGAACAAATCTAATAATTTAAAAAACACTAAAAACCCCATTATTAAAAGCAAGCATACACACAAACATACCATGTATAAACTGTATAGGTCCAGGAGAGATGTCTCAGTTCCCCCATGCCTGACGGCAGAGATGGGTCTTAAGAACTTTACGAAAAGCAAGGAGGGTGGGGGCAGTTCTGATCTCTGGGGGGAGCGGGTTCCAGAGGGTCGGGGCCACCCCAGATAAGGCTCTTCTCCTGGGTCCTGCCAAACGACATTGTTTAGTCGACGGGACCCGGAGAAGGCCAACTCTGTGGGACCTAACCGGTCGCTGGGATTCGTGCTCTTCCCCTCCCCACCCAGGCTCCTTAGTGTCCCTACAGGAAGCAGTTGTTGGAGCTAAGCAGCCACTCTGAGAAAGAGTTGGCAAAACAACTGGCTCAGTTCAAATTGAATTTGGCCGAGAAGGAGGCTCAGCAGAAGCACCTCACTGAGGACTATGAGCATAGGCTTTCCAAGCAGAGGGAAGACCTGCGGGAGTGCAAGGTCAGGTGCCAGCACCTGGAGGCTCAGTGGGCTGAGATTGTCAGCCAGTTCCAGGCCATGATGCTGTCCCATTGGAACAAGCCCTCTGGCTCTTTGCCACCAGTGGCCCTTTCCTCCAGCCTTCGCTCAAAATTAAGAGAACCCAAGTCAGAATTTCTGCCCCCCTCTGCCCCATGTAAAAAGACCCTAAATGGGGAGACTCTGCAGCAACACAGATGTTCACTGCATGTATCTGGCCCAGGGATCATAGTTTGAGGACTCCTGATTTAGTGCAATATAAAAAGGGCAAATAATTTTTCTGCAGACCACCAAACCTTTCTCACGGACCACCAGTTTGGTGACTGCTGTACTATGGAACCTAGGTTCTTTCCCCATGGTTTTGCTGCTCTTTATGGACCATTCCTCCCACTCCCACCAATTCCATACTAATGCTTGGATGTTTCTTGCCCAAATAGGGGTCGTAATTCATCTGGCTGGTTTCTAACTGTTGTTCAAGTTTATGAAGACCCTCCAAACTATTTGCTCTGCTCCCATCTCTGCTATAAAATTTAAAACCATGTTTCATCCAAGGCATTTATAAATACGTTGGACAGCACTGTTCACCCTGTGGTACGCCACTCACATCTTCCTTCCTGCTTGACACAGAGTCACTGGCATGCACTCATGGGGGGTGATTGTGTAACCAGTGTATCCATCAAGCAGACCACATATTGCTGTCTTCTCT
Organism: Erythrolamprus reginae; assembly: GCF_031021105.1. Classification (NCBI taxonomy): domain Eukaryota; kingdom Metazoa; phylum Chordata; class Lepidosauria; order Squamata; family Dipsadidae; genus Erythrolamprus; species Erythrolamprus reginae. Next base: position 99,905,505 of record NC_091951.1, read on the forward strand.
AGTAGAAATCTCATTGCAGATGTTGTCAAAAGCTTTGCTGATGTTAACCCTGGACTGAGAATGGACATTCTCAGTCATCCAAGTCATGGTTAGCCCAAAGGTGCTTTTTTCAAGACACAACTTCCTTTGCTTTTAACTTGAAGATGTTTCACTTCTCAATCCACGAAGGTTTTTGGATGAGAAGTGAAACATCTTCAAGTCAAAACAAAGAAAGGCCAGTTGCCTCTTGAAAAAAACACCTTTGGGACAGTGTTATAAGATGGTAGCCAGTATGTGCTCTTATCACAACATAGTTATAGTTATAGTTTATAGTTAGTTATAGTTTATTAGATTTGCATGCCGCCCCTCTCCGAAGACTTGGGGCAGCTTACAACATAAAAGTGATACAATACATTACAAATCCAATAGTAGAAAATTAAATCAATTTAAAAAACATTAATAACATAGTAAAATCCCTAACTATACAATCATACACATTCAACCGAATCCATCATACAGTAAGGCCGAAAGCATAATAAAAAAGAGGGGAAAAGATGGTAATTATCCCCACGCCTGACGACAAAGGCGGATCTTCAGCATTTTACAGAAGGTGAGGAGGGTGGGGGCTGTTCGAATATCTGGAGGGAGTTGATTCCAGAGGGCTGGGGCCATCACAGAGAAGGCTCTTCCCCTGGGTCCCACGAGCTGACATTCTTTGGTCGACGGGACCCGGAGAAGGCCAACTCTGTGGGACCTAACCGGTCGCTGGGATTCGTGTGACAGAAGGCGCTCTTGGAGATATTCTGGTCCGATGCCATGTAGGGCTTTAAAGGTCATAACCAACACTTTGAATTGTGACTGCAAACTGATCAGCAGCCAGTGCAAACTGCGGACTGTTGGCGAAAGGTTCTTCATTCTCAAATGAAGGCAGATTGGGGGTGAAATTCAACAGGTTCGGACAAGTTCGTATCAGGAAAGACTTAATGAACTCAATCTGTATAGTCTGGAGGACAGAAGGAAAAGGGGGGACATGATCGAAACATTTAAATATATTAAAGGGTTAAATAAGGTCCAGGAGGGAAGTGTTTTTAATAGGAAAGTGAACACAAGAACAAGGGGACACAATCTGAAGTTAGTTGGGGGAAAGATCAAAAGCAACATGAGAAAATATTATTTTACTGAAAGAGTAGTAGATCCTTGGAACAAACTTCCAGCAGACGTGGTAGATAAATCCACAGTAACTGAATTTAAAGATGCCTGGGATAAACATATATCCATCCTAAGATAAAATACAGAAAATAGTATAAGGGCAGACTAGATGGACCATGAGGTCTTTTTCTGCCGTCAGACTTCTATGTTTCTAAGTTCTATAGAACCAGTGGCAGCGATTTTGCATTTTTCAGAGAAAAGGTGAGTTACATCACTGACTGGCGCCTCCCTTCCCCACCCCTCCCATTCACTCCTTCTCTTCTCCTTGTCACACTCACACACACAGAGAAACATGAGAAGGAGGCGAGAAGCAGCCAGGTTGAACGCTAGAAGACTTGCCCAAACTTTTCTATCAGTTTTGTGGGTGTGGCTTGGTTCCGCCCCACCTTGCTGTGAGTGACATTGAGTTGGCCACGCCCAAGCCACACCCACAGAAAAATTTGAATGTCATCCCTGAGGCAGATATTTTTGCCTAGCAATGTTGATAGCAATCAATGAGCAATGTTGATGTTCCCTAGTTTTGGCAATGAAACATCTGCCTAGACTGGCAAGCAAGCTCCAAGAGAACCAAGGACCCCTCAGTTATGCTTTTGCAGTGTCACTTGTAAGCAACATAAGAACATAAGAAGAGCCATGTTGAATCAGGCCAAAGCGCATCGAGTCCAGCATTCTGTGTCACACAGTGGCCCACCAATTGTCCTTGGGGATCTTGAGCAGAAAGAGAAGGCAAAACCCTCCCTTTCCCCCGATCCCCAACAAGTGATACTCAAGGAAATCCTGCCTGCCTCAACCAACATAGAGGCGGCACATGGACATCTGTTTCAATAACCACCGATACACTTGGCATCCATGAATCTGTCTAATCCTGCCTTGAAGCTATCAAGGCTACAGCTGTCACGACCTCTTCTGGAAGTGAATTCCATAAACCCAATGACCCTCTGGGGGAAGAAATATTTCCCTTGATTTGTCCTTACTTTCTTACCTATGAGCTTTAGGGAGTGCCCCCTTGAGTGATAGATAAAATAATTTTTCTCTATCCACCTTTTCTATCCCATGCATGATTTTATACACTTCGATCAAGTCACCCCTTAAACGCCGTCTTTCAAGGCTGAAGAGACCAAGGAGTTGTAACCTGGTATCATAAGGGAGATGCTCCATTTCCTTGATCATTCTTGTTGCCCTTTTTTGCACCTTTTCCAGTTCCATTATATCCTTCTTGAACTGTGCACAGTACTCCAAGTGTGGTCTCACCATCGATTTGTACAGAGGCAATACAACACTTGCTGACCTATTTTTGATTCCCTTCCTAATCATTCCAAGCATGGAATTTCCTTTTTTTACTGCTGCTGCGCAGGTTATCAGAACAGGTTACTTTTTCCTTTCTTCCCGGATTCCTCTCCGCAGCTCAGGAAGGGAGAGAGAGGATTGCAGTAGTTGAGGCTTGTTCCTTGCTCTTGGGAAGTGGATTGGGGGGAATTACAGCGATAAAGTAGCACAGGATTATGGGGTGCGGTCACAACAATTTCAGTCAATTGACTCACCTTCGAGATAAAACATGGGAACTGTATTTCTCTATATAATTAGGTTTTATGAACAATACAGGCTTTAGGGATTGAATAATCCAAAGTGGCCTGCCGGTTCCCATTAGTGCTTGTGAATGAATCATTTTGTCTGCGTGAAAGCAACAAAGAGTTGTGTGTTGCTTTTCCAGCTAGCACATTTATTACCGCACAAGTTCATTGTGTGATGGCTACTTTATTTCTGGTTTGGCTACATTCAGCTCAGAGTCACACCAAAGCCAAACTGGATACATGAGCTGATCTGGTTTCATGCAGCTTTGGCAAGTCAGCAATATTATTTTGTTATTTAGCACACAGAGGTTCTTGCCAACAGAGAGGACGGCTTTCATTTGACATTTTCATATCCAGACGTCCGTTGCCGAAGGAGTAGCTGCTCTTTCTCCCCTGGAGAAACTGCCTTTGAATCTTGATCCAGACCTTCATTATCAAGAGCTAATGAATTACGTTACTCTAGACCAGGGGTAGGCAAAGTTGGCTCTTCTGTGACTTGTGGACTTCAACTCCCAGAATTCCTGAGCCAATCATGCTAGCTCAGGAATTCTGGGAGTTGAAGTCCACATGTGATAAAAGAGCCAACTTTGCCTATCATGGCTCTAGATCAATGATGGCAAACCTTTTTTGGTTTGTGTGCCAAAAGGGTGTTTGTGCATGTGCTAGCATGCGCATATGTGCCGACACCCATTCTCTCTCCTGCGCTGCCACTGCACATGCGCACAATCCACCCTGTCCCAAACATGTGTATAGGTCTCACTGAAGCCTGGGATGGTGAAAAACGGCCAAACTAGCAAACTGGATATTTGGGGAAACAGACTTCCGGTTTGCCCATGGGGCTGTTTTTCACACTCCAGAGTCTTCAGGGAAGCTTCCTGAAGCCCCAGAGTATGAAAAGCAGCACAATGGCCAAACCAGAAATCCGTTTTTCTGTACTTCCGGTTTCCCCATTGGATGTTTTTTTGCACTCCGGGGCTTCAGGGAAGCTTCCTTGAAGACTCCAGAGGGTGAAATGGCCTTTCCCAAGGCTGAAAATCAGCTGGTTAGTACACCCATGCATGCTGGAGCCAATATAGGGCGATGCCTTGCGTGCCCTCCAATATGGCTCTGTGCACCACAGGTGGCGCACGTACCATAGGTTCACTGTCCCTGCTCTAGATCCTATAGAAAAAAAAATCTGCAGCCTGAAAAAAAGGAATGTGGCAAATGGTGCTTGATTTGGCAAATCAAGCACCCCTCAAACATTTTGGGGTATAAATCACTGGCTAGGAATTTGGGGAATTGTGCTTGCAAATACCTGAAGTGTATCCGGTTGCCTATCCCTGAGATAGGATCTCCTGAAGAGATTGCTTGGTCTTCCTTCCTTCCTTCCTTCCTTCCTTCCTTCCTTCCTTCCTTCCTTCCTTCCTTCCTTCCTTCCTTCTTCTTTCTTTCTGTCTTTTCTTCCTTCCTTCCTTCCTATCTCTCTCTCTCTCTTCATTCATTCATTCAATTTTTTAATGCCACCCTTCTCCTTAGACAACATGTTAGCAATAGCACTTTTTAACAGAGCCAGCATATTGCCCCCACAATCTGGGTCCTCATTTTACCCACCTCGGAAACAATGGAAGGCTGAGTCAACCTTGAGCCGATGATGAGATTTGAACCGTTGACCTTCAGATCTACAGTCAGCTTCAGTGGCCTGCAGTACTGCACTCTACCCACTGCGCCACCTTAATCCCTCTTTCTAGAGCAAGGATGAGAGGGGTGGATCTGTACTCCGTTAAAGGGAAGGAGACCCACCCTCTCTCTCTCTGCTCTCAAAAGAATCTGTTCATTCTGAGCTACCCAGTTTGAGGGTCTCTGCCTCCTCCCGGCTCTGGTTCAGAAGAGATGGGCTTCTTCTCTGCTTCTGGGATGGCCTGGTCCCCCTGGTGGATCCCTCGTGGGCCCAGGCAGGGCCCAGCTCAGGCTGCACGGGTGCCTATAATTAAAAGGCCCTAATCACCACCAGGCGCCCTCCCCTGCTCATACATCTGGGTACGATTTAATGCTGGCGACGATGAAGCCACAAGGGACAGGAGTGTTTCTGGCACGCGGTCCTGTCTGCAGTCCCCGCCTCTCCCCAGGCCCGGCTTTGTCTGCCAAGAGGGGATGGTGTAGTGGGAGGGATCGTCGCCATCTCGCAGGAACAGCCGTGGCTGTCAGTGCCTTGCTTAGCCCCCAGACGAGGCTGCCTAAAACTTGGGGTGGGGCAATTTTCCTTTAGATCTCAGGGATTGGTGGTTTTCTGCTTCTGAGGGTGGGATTCTTAAATGGGAACAGGGGCTAGAGCCATTGCTGTCTGCCGGGAATTTATTGGCAGACGCTGCTGTGTGTTGCTTTGTGCCGGGATTTACAATTCTGAAGGGACAGAATGAAGGTTCTGTTGCTTTACAAATCAAACCAAGATGCAGTTTGCTCTTTTGATATTTGCTTCCCGCTTCCCCGTGTTCATCAGTATCCCTGTGGTCTGGATGGCCGGTGAAAGGCTGACCTCAGGCTTTCCCCCCCCGGGTGCAATTGAGCTCAGTGCCAGGAGGCTAAGAAGGGTGGCCAAATTTTCAAAAAACTCCAAACAATTGGGTGTGTTGACCGTCTGATTTCGTTCTGCTCCACAAACCCCATCCAAAAGACAGGGATAGGGGCGAACGTTTGTATTTGTATTTGTATTTATTGGATTTGTATGCCGCCCCTCTCCGCAGACTCGGGGCGGCTAACAACAGTAACAAAACAGTATAATCCAATACTAAAAACAGTTAAAACCCATTATATAAAAACCAAACATACATACAGCCATACCATGCATAAAATTTTAAAGACCTAGGGGGAAAGTGTATCTCAGTTCCCCCATGCCTGGCAGCAGAGGTGGGTTTTAAGCAGCTTACGAAAGGCAAGGAGGGTGGGGGCAATTCTAATCTCTGGGGGGGAGTTGGTTCCAGAGGGCCGGGGCCGCCACAGAGAAGGCTCTTCCCCTGGGTCCCGCCAAGCGACATTGTTTGGTTGACGGGACCCGGAGAAGACCCACTCTGTGGGACCTAACTGGTCACTGGGATTCGTGCAGCAGAAGTTTGCGATTCTCCCCTCCAGTAAATCTATGATTGTACACTATGTTTAGGGAATCTTAATAATAATAATAATAACAATAACAAAATTGGAAGGGACCTTGGAGGTCTTCTAGTCCAACCCCCTGCTTAGGCAGGAAACCCTACATTACTTGAGACAAATGGTTATCCAACATCTTCTTAAAAACTTCCAGTGTTGCAGCATTCACAACCTCTGGAGGCAAGCTGTTCCACTGATTAATTGTTCTGTCAGGAAATTTTCCCTTAGTTCTAAGTGACTTCGCTCCCTGTTTAGTTTCCACCCATTGCTTCTCGTTCTACCCTAAGGTGCTTTGGAGAATAGGTTGACTCCCTCTTCTTTGTGGCAGCCCCTGAGACAAAGAAGTCGAAGTATTCCCCAAAGCAGGTAAAGTCTTGCCTGCAGGTCAACCCAAAACTGTGAATAAAGATGAACAGAATTGGATTGTGATGAAAATGGGTTCTTCTGAAAAAATATTGTCAGTTAAGGCCACATTTTTAATGTCTAGGCCCCAGAGATAACCTTGGCACTTTGTCACCAGAAATCATTCTCCCTTTGGCTGATAATAGTCAGGGCAATTTTCCAGAAACTCTTATTGCAGGAGACTTCCTCGCGTATATTGGGATCTACTCTAAACACTTTAGTTCCCTTTGCTCCCCCTTCCTTTTCCTTTCTCTCTCTTCTCCTCCCCCCCAACCTTCTGACCCATCTCACCCATCTCCAGGTCCAGGCCCCACCAGGCACAAAGGCTCTCTCTCGATCCGGGGCTGACAAGTGTGTGAATTCTCTGCCCAGACGACCAGCGGAGGGAGTGGGGAGGGAGTTGTGTAGGCCATGACGAATGGCTGCCCCTAGATCCTGAAAGGCTCCTGGGGGCTGGAGGCTGCTGTCTGCTCCCCAAACAAAGCTGGGTGCGGGGAGAACTGAAGGGGCGGAGGGTCCCTCTCTCTCTCTCTCTCCATCTCCTGCTCATTGAGTTGTCAAGCTGAAAAGCCCCCATTGTTCACCCGTCCGCTCTCACCGGAGATGGGACCAACATGCTTTGCAACTCAATTTAGCACTAAGGTTACCGGGTTGTGTGTGTTGTGTGTGTGTGTGTGTGTGAGAGAGAGAACAGGAGATTTCCAACCCCCTCTTTTTTAATAGTATAAGCAAGTAAATGAGTGCTCCCAAAGGTCCCAGGTCCTCTTTGGGTGCTTCTCACTGGAAGAGAGAGGCATTGAGTAGCAGAGCAGGGCTGATGGGACGAGGCTTTCCAAAGCAGGATTTCTGAATGGCTAATCAATCATTCTGCAAACTGGGCTGGCCACTTGAAGAAAAATACACATTACTAAAGAGTGAGCCTCTTTACTTGAGATAATGCGTTCTAAACATATCCTGCTGGGATTTTAAAAAATCTGTTAATATCTAGCTCAAATCAAATGGGTAGGTAATGTTGGCCATTAACAAGCAAAAACAGCTTTACTACGAGGTATCTGGATGAGGTAGGCATAGCTGCATCACTGCATTTTGGGAGCTTCGGTGATTGCAGCATCTTGTGCCATGCAACCAAAGACCTTGTTGACATCAGTGGCTTCTTCTTCTTCCTCCTCTTCCTCTTCCTCCTCCTCCTCCTCCTCCTCCTCCTCCTCCTCCTCCTCCTCCTCCTCTTCTTCTTCTTCTTCTTCTTCTTCTTCTTCTTCTTCTTCTTCTTCTTCTTCTTCTCCTTCTTCTGTGCTGGAGTTGTTCTTCTCCTTAAAGAAACAAGATGCAGTAGGAAATCCAGTACTTGTCAAAGAGTTTGGACTGCAATTTCATAACCCTTTACTACTGATTGTGACTGATGTTGAGCTGGGAGTGCCAGATGGTCTACCTATGTCATTGGGACATTAATTTTCACAATATTCTTCTTTGCTGCTGAACTCATTTTACTCATGCGCCCCTCAGTATCAGAGTCCATCCTGTCAGTCATCACGTAATCTGCCAATAAAGTGAGCTAACCAAAAATGGTCACCTAACATCAAAAACATCATCAAAAAAGCACAACAATGTTCTTTCTGTGCCAGCTCAGGAAGCTCAAACTGTCCAAGGAGCTGCTGATACAGTTCTACAGAGGAATCATTGAGTTTGTCATCTGTACCTCTATAACTGTCTGGTTTGGTTCAGCAAACAGACTCCAGAGGAGAATCAGAACTGCAGAAAAAACAATTGCTGCCGACCAGCCTTCCATTGAGGACCTGTATACTGCACGAGTCAAAAAGAGGGCTGTGAAAATATTTACTGACCCCTCACATCCTGGACACAAACTGTTTCAACTCCTACGTCCCTACAGAGCACTGCACACCAAGACAACTAGACCCAAGAAAAGTTTTTTCCCCGAACGCCATCACTCTACTAAACAAATAATTCCCTCAACGCTGTCAGACTTTTTACTAAGTCTGCACTTCTATTTCTACTAGTTTTTTTCTCATCATTCCTATCATCCTTTCCCTCCCACTTAGGACTGTATGACTGTAACATGTTGCTTGTATCCTAAGATTTTTATTAATATTGATTGTTTCTTCATTGCTTATTTGACCCCTATGACAATCATTAAGTGTTGTACCACATGATTCTTGACAAATGTATCTTTTTCTTTTATGGACGCTGAGAGCATCTGCACCAAGACAAATTCCTTGTGTGTCCAATCACACGGCCAATAAAGTACTCTATTCTATTCTATTCCATTCCATTCCATTCTATTCTAAAAGATAATATGGGAGCTTCCAGTGTGAAGACTCAGAAGCTCTTGATGATGTACAAAGGTTTCCACCTCAAGTCCAACACTCAGAGATTGTACATCACCTAGAAAGAGAATGGGCAGTCTGGTGAATGCCAAAGCCCCTGTTCTGGTTCAAACCTACAGCATCTATGGATACCTCAGTAAAATGACACCCAAAGATGAGCTTCTGAGAGAATTCCTGAAGCAGCAGCAGAAGAAATGTGAGGAAGACCAGGAAGAGGAAATGCCAGAACAAGAGAAGACACTGCATGGAAGTGTATCTCTTTAGCTGAGATAGCAAACATTGGGAAATACTGCTGGTAGCTGGAAAGGGATAGACTAAAAGTAGCAATGAGGCATTTATTATAGCAGAACAAAAATAGGCACTAAGCAGAGGAGGAGGGGACCTACCACACTATACAGGACCCGAGGTCCAAAATATTTTAAAATAACTCAGGGAGGTGAACACATAATAAAATATTCCTTCCTCTATTTTCCAACAGCAACCTGTGAGGTGAGCTTACAGTATATGCCACTTCACAGTGCTTTACAGCCAGGGGTGGGCTACTGAACGGACCGGGGTGGGTGGGGAACACAATGGGATAGCGAAAATGGAGCTCCACCAAAGAACACCCAATTTTCACTGAAAGATGTTGAGAGAAAACGCCCTGAGTCTACGGAGAGGGGTTGCATACAAATCAAATCAAATCAAATCAAATCAAATCAATAAACAAACAAATAAATAAGCCACACACACAGTGTGGTAGTAAACATTTTGGTAGCCCTTCACTGTTTACAGCCCTCTCTAAGTTATTTACAGAGAGTCAGCATATATTGCTCCCAACAATCTGGGTCCTCATTTTACCCACCTCAAAAGGATGGAAGGCTGAGTCAACCTTGAACCCGGTAATCTGCCAAACTTGTGGCAGCCGGTGATCAGCAGAAGTAGCCTGCAGTACTGCACTCTAACTATTGTGCCACTGAGATTAAAGAAAATGACTGGCCAAAGTCACCCAGTTGGTTTTCAGGGTGAAGGCAAGACTAAAACTGTCTTTTGGGTCCTAGCCTGGCGCCTTAACCACTAGACCAAACTGGCTCTATGAAACATATTAGGACTATGCAGAGAGGACTCACAGGCAGTCCAGCACATAGTGGCAGGGTGCGAGATCCAGGTAGGAATACTATAAACTGAATCACACAATCCAGTAGCTGGCATTTGTATACAAAAACATTTGCACAGCGTATGGACCTTCCGAAGTCAAGATGCTAGACTCCACAATGTGGAGAATAACAGGGATACGATCCTGTGGACTTGGAGATTCAGGCAGACAAGCACGTAGGTAGAATAGAATGGAATAGAACAGAATTAGAATAGAATAGAATTAGAATTAGAATGGAATGGAATAGAACAGAACTAGAATAGAATAGAATCAGAACAGAACAGAACAGAACAGAATAGAACAGAATAGAAACTGGTTATTGAAACGGATGTCCATGTGCCGCCTCTATGTTGGCGGAGGCAGGCAGGATTCCCTTGAGTACCATTTGTTGGGGGTCAGGGGAAAGGGAGGGTTTTGCCTTCTCTTTCTGATCAAGATCCCCATGGACAATTGGTGGGCCACCATGGGACAGAGAATGCTGGACTCGATGGGCTTTGACCTGATTCAGCATGGCTCTTCTTATGTTCTTATAGAATGTAATGTAATGTAATGTAATAGAATAGAATAGGTACTGGTCAATCAACCAGAGTTACGGGAGTAGACAAGGAGAAGATGGCCATTGTGACCGCAACATCAGGAAGAAGGTAGCTGGAGAAAGTAGCTTCTTTGGACAATCTGCAATTTTGTCCTGATAATTTAATGCAACATACAAACTGAACATGTAAAGCAGTTACAAGTGATTAAATTTAGATTAAACGCTTATGAGAAAAAAATGGCTCCTCTGGGCAATTCCACATTTTTTTTTACCTGTGCACACCACCTGTAAAGAGATCACAAGGAGGGAAGAATCAAGGAAGCATGGCAAGGGAATTATATATCCATATGTTGCTTTTTAAAAGCAGTGTTTGGATCACATCGGCAATTTTCCCCTGAAAGTACCCCGAGGCAAAATGAAGCGCTAGTTGGTTCAATGGCAAACCGCAGGAGGCACGAAACAGTAAAAGGCGGATGTGTGTGTTTGTTTCCTATGCTCAAATGGGTCTAGCAGCTTTGATCCCTAATCCTGAATGTTGAGGATTATAATTGGACGAGAGAGTTTATTTCCACAATGTGAATGCGGTAACGTGCTTCTTCGTACCTCTCTAACAGAATGGCATTTCAACCTTTAACTCTTGTTTAGGTGAGGTTCTTCCTCAATATTCATCATGTTTTTAGATAACTGATACCCAAAATATATTTTTCCATTCTTATGGTTCATTTCTCAATTCACCCAGGTCTCCTGTGCAGTGTTTCTAGGGCAGTGTTTCCCAACCTTGGCAACTTGCAGATATCTGGACTTCAACTCCCAGAATTCCCCAGACACTTTAAGACTTGTGGACTTCAGCTCTGGGAATTGAAGTCCAAATATCTTCAAGTTGCCAAGGTTGGGAAACACTGTTCTAGAGTATGCTGCCCGGGAAAGAGGTGAATGTTATCTCTGGGGTGCCCAGGTGGGGTGAAGTAGCCACAGTCCTTACCCCCACTACCACCACTGCAAATCAACTTTTGGGGCAGTTCACAGCTGGGAAAGTGCCCTGACCTTTCCCACTTCTAATGGGCTGAGCCAGCCCCGGTGACCAGTAGCCAGCGGCTCCTCTTCAGCTCCCTTTTCCACATGCCTGCGCAATCCGGACTCTCCAGGGAAACGCTGTAGGTGATTATGCTAATCCTCCTTCCCTCTCCCACCAAGCAAATCGGCAGAAATTAAGTGCTTTGCTCCATTCCTGCCAAGGAAAGCCGTGTTTCTCTTGCTGGCCAGGCCCCCTGTTCCCATTGCCTCCACTCCCGCCCTCCCCCACCCTGCCCAGCAGAAGGAATGTTTAATCCAGCCAGCCTATTCCAGTCACGGACAGGAGCAGGAACTGTCTGATCTGCCTCTGAGAAGAGGTCAGGCCGCCCTGGCGTTTAGGAGAAAAGGGGGGTTGGTGGTGGAGAAACTTGCGTCCCAGGAGGCTCCGGAGTGGAGGAAGAGGAGGGAAAGGGTGCAGAGTCTTCCAAAATCAGGATAGCAGATTTGTATACAGGAGTGGGGAGGGATGCCGGAACTGGGACAAAATCTAACAAAGGTGAGCGGGAGGAGAGGAGGAGGAGGTGGAAGCCATGCCGCATCCGTTGTTGCCAAGCTTTTTGTTTATTTATTTTATTTATTTATTTTGTCCAACACACGAGGGTTTTAGTGGGTATACACATAATAAAATACATGATGAAGGTTATAGAGGAGATACTCATAGTAAAATATATCTAAGAAAGAAGAGAAGAGAAGAAATAGGAATAAAATGTATCAATGAAAGAATAGAAGAAGAGATATAGGAATAGAAGAAGAGATATAGGAGATATAGGAGAGCAATAGGACAGGGGATGGAAGGCACTCTAATGCACTTGTACTCGCCCCTTACTGACCTCTTAGGAATCTGGAGAGGTCAACCATGGATAGTCTAAGGGTAAAGTGTTGGGGGTTTGAGGATGACACTATGGAGTCTGGTAATGAGTTCCACGCTTCGACAACTCAGTTACTGAAGTCATATTTTTTACAGTCAAGTTTGGAGCGGTTAATATTAAGTTTAAATCTGTTGTGTGCTCTTGTGTTGTTGTGGTTGAAGCTGAAGTAGTCGCCGACAGGCAGGACATTGCAGCATATGATCTTGTGGGCAATACTTAGAACTTGTTTAAGGCGTCTTAGTTCTAGGCTTTCTAGGCCCAGGATTGAAAGTCTAGTCTTGTAGGGTATTCTGTTTCGAGTGGAGGAGTGAAGGGCTCTTCTGGTGAAGTATCTTTGGACATTTTCAAGGGTGTTGATGTCTGAGATGCGATATGGGTTCCAAACGGATGAGCTGTATTCGAGGATGGGTCTGGCGAAAGTTTTGTAAGCTCTGGTAAGTAGTGTGAGATTGCCAGAGCAGAAGCTACGTAGGATTAGGTTTACAACTCTTGAAGCCTTCTTGGCTATGTTGTTGCAGTGGGCTTTGGCACTTAAATCTTTTGTTATTAGTATATTTTGTTATTAGTATATATATTAGTATATATATATATATAGTGTATATAAATCTTTTGTTATTAGTATATTTTGTTATTAGTATATATATATAGTGTGTGTATATATATATATATATGTGTGTGTGTGTGTGTGTATATATATTAGCTAAGTGTAAATAGAGATCAAGGAAACAGCACAGGGGTTGTGGATCATACAGTAGACAAGCAACGGGATGGCGATCCAGGACTAGTTTGAGGAGTTGATTTCCTGCAGCATTCTTTCTCAACATGGCAATGTACCGTAGGTCAGTATTTCCTAATGACCATATCTGCCATATCTGGAGGACACCATGTAGAAGAAGACTGAGCATATTTATCTTGGCTGCAATTTTCTAAACTGCTGAACGATGTCCCTGGACTTTGTGCAACTTTGCCCTATGCTTAGTTATGTTTGTCAAAGAAAAGCGCTAGATATGTGTTCAAAAACTTGGAGGATCGATGGCTGAAACATTCCCAGTGAGTGACAGCACCTTGGGGACCAAATACCGTAGGCCAATTCTACTCTAGTCAAGTGAAAGCTAGAATTCAGGGGCCCTTTGGTTACTAAATAGGGTCCTACTGCAGATTCCATAGAAGTACCCTCACAAAATACCACTTGCCTGACAATATCTAATCTATAGCAGGGGTCTCCAAACTTGGCCATTTTAAGACTTGTGGACTTCAACTTCCAGATTTCTGGGAGTTGAAGTCCACAAGTCTTAAAGTGTCTGAGGAATTCTGGGAGTTGAAGTCCACAAGTCTTAAAGTGTCTGAGGAATTCTGGGAGTTGAAGTCCACAAGTCTTAAAGTGTCTGAGGAATTCTGGGAGTTGAAGTCCACAAGTCAAAGTGTCTGAGGAATTCTGGGAGTTGAAGTCCACAAGTCTTAAAGTGTCTGAGGAATTCTGGGAGTTGAAGTCCACAAGTCTTAAAGTGTCTGAGGAATTCTGGGAGTTGAAGTCCACAAGTCTTAAAGTGTCTGAGGAATTCTGGGAGTTGAAGTCCACAAGTCTTAAAGTGTCTGAGGAATTCTGGGAGTTGAAGTTCACAAGTCTTAAAGTGGCCAAGGGTGGAGACCCCTGATCTATAGATCTGTAATAGTTTCTTACTAAAATACTAAACTGAGATACCCCTTTTATAATCCCACTGAGTTTTCGGTGTTAAATTGCCTAGCTGGGCCTCTAGTGGCTTGTTGCTTAAGGATGCAAGTATGAGCAGCCCAGGCCACAAAGGCAACCTCAGCAAAACCTTGGCATAAACAGGGCCTCCGAGGCCTGGTTTCACTTTACTCCAGATGCAGCAGCTGCAGTTTGATCAATTCAGGGAGCCCAGCCTGCTCCCTTTCCGTTTTGAGGCTAGAATATTAACTCCCTGCCCTTTTCATAGGCTCTGGTGTTTTACAGGATGGAATTTTGTCAGAGACGTTCAGGATGTGGATGCAGGAGCCTTGAAACACAGCTGCAAGTTATCCTGCACGCTTAGCTGAATGGCATAAACAAAAACAGGAAATGTACACAGGTGGGGTAAAAGCAAGTTCAGAGCAACCATGTGGATTAATGTCAACAGCTACAGCCTCCTGCAAAGCTTCATGCAAGCATATGTGACCTATTATAAGTGTTCTGCCGGGCTCTCTGGTAGAACACCATCTTTCGGCTGTGGCGAGGGGGGGGGGGCGTTTGCCCGGGTTCGCCTGGTGCACCAGTTGCAACCCTATTTGGACAGGGAGTCTTTGATCACGGTCACTCATGCCCTTATCACATCGAGGTTCGACTACTGCAATGCTCTCTACATGGGGCTACCCTTGAAGAGTGTTTGGAAACTTCAGCCTGTCCAAAATGCAGCCGCGCGAGCAGTCTTGGGCCTTCCAAAGAATGCTCACATCTCGCCATCACTCCACAAACTGCATTGGCTACCGATCAGTTTCCGGGCACAATTCAAAGTGTTGGTTATGACCTATAAAGCCCTACATGGCACAGGACCAGATTATCTCCGAGACCGCCTTCTGCCGCATGAATCCCAGCAACCGGTGAGGTCCCACAGAGTTGGCCTCCTTAGGGTCCCGTCGACCAAACAATGTCGGTTGGCGGGACCTAGAGGAAGAGCCTTCTCTGTGTGAGCCCCGGCCCTCTGGAATCAACTCCCCCCAGAGATTCGCACTGCCCCCTCCCTCCTTGCCTTCCGAAAGAGCTTAAAAACTCATCTTTGTCGCCAGGCTTGGGAGTCTTAGGTCTTCCCCTGACCAGTGTTCCCTCTAATTTTTTGGGGGGGTGGGCGGAAAAGTATAGTGTCTGAGCTGCAGTCCCTTCGGGACTGGGCGGCACTCTTTCCCTCTCACTCTTTCCCTCTCGGCTTCTGGGCAGGTTTGAAAAACTCTGAGTTGATGATGATTTTTACGTGAGCCATTGCTCACTGCTCAGCTTAGAGGGAACTATGCCCCTGACCACTGAATGCCTTAAGTATGATTGCTGAATGTTTGGTTAATGAGTTAATTTTTTAGGTTAATCTTCTCTTTCTAATTGTTTTTAATATTGTAGTACTAATTGGATTACCGTATATTACTGTTCTTTTTTATATATGCTGTGAGCTGCCCCGAGTCCTTGGAGAGGGGCGGCATACAAATCCAATAAAATAAAATAAATAAATAAATAAATAAATAAATAGAAGCCTCCCAAAAATTCACAGGTAAAAATTTCAGACACACACATGTTTGAAAATTCAAAACAATGTCCTTTATCACAAAATTCAAAAGAAATAAAGCACCCTTTTTGTATTGCAAAGAGCACTCTTCCCCAAAACAACCTTGTCGGCTGTACAAGTCCCTTAATCAGTCCTTAAGTACTTAGCTAGTAGCTGTGAAGAAACGTCACAGCCCTCCTTCTTCCCATGAAGTGAAACACACACACACTTTACTCTGCTTTGGTGTCCAAGGCATGAAAAATCCACAAACAAAGTTCAGACGCAGCGAGGCACGATCTTGAAGAACTGTGATCAGATAATATTCCACAATGGCCAAACTAGCACGCTGCTATTTATAGCAGCAGCTCTAATTACTGGAGCCCCACCCAAACACAGGTGGCCTCTTTTATCTCCTGTAATAGATCCTCAATTGGTCTCTTCTATGCATAAGTCTGCGCCTGCGTGGGTCTAACACTTCATCATCCCAATCGACCGAAGATAATGGAGATTGGCTTCCTGGGCTGTGTGCCAAGCCCCCCTCTTCCAAGTCACACCCACCTTCTTCTTCGTTCGAGGAAACTGCACTACCTGACTCTGCCGGCAACAAAACAGGCCTATGACATGTTGACATTTCCCCTGCCTCCACCTCCACATTCCCTGGGGCAGGAGCTGGGCCACAGCCAACCAGAACAATAAGTGTGCACTATAAATATTCTGTTAAAAGCCAAGAAACATGATCGATACTACTGTGTATCACTGTATTCAATTCAATTTGATTTGATTAGTCAATTGACCATATCAAAGTAAAAAATAGTGACCACATCGGTCATCATAAAACTGCGACTTGTCATAAACGCTATACAATAGTGTAAACTGGTTAAAATACAATAACATTAAATAAAACAAAGAAAATTTAAATGAATGAGTTAGAATGCAGCATAATAAGCTAAAATTAAGTAGTAAAACATGAAAGTCAAGCTCATGCAAAGGTTTACATTAAAACAAATGTAAGGTATTGGTATAAAATATTCTCAAGTGAATTCATCTCCTTTGCATGCCACCACTCAATGTTCTATAAAACGTGTTCTCCTCTGGACAGCCCTGTATTCTTTCTTTATTCTTCGGAGAGGGGCGGCATACAAATCTAATAAATTATTATTATTATTGTTATTATTATTATTATTATTATTATTATTATTATTATTATTATTATTAATTTGATTTAATCCAGCCACAATCTTGTGATTTTTATTGGTTACGCTTAGGATCGCCACCGGTTCGCATCGCAACATTTTGCCTGCGTGTCCCCTCTGCGCATGCTCAGTAGCTGGAATCAACCTGAAACACAGCTGAGGAGCTGATCAGCTGTGCTTCCGGAGGAGGAATAAAGGTCAGGATAAGCCCGGGGCTAGGCGGGAGGGCTCGTTTACAAGCAGCAGAACAGGAAAGACCTTCCAAAACAGTAAAAAATAAAAAAAATCACAATAAATAAATAAGGTTCATGAGGGAAGTGTTTTTAATAGGAAAGTGAACACAAGAGCAAGGGAGCACAATCTGAGGTTAGTTGGGGGAAAGATCAGAAGCAACGTGAGAAAATATTATTTTACTGAAATAGTAGATGCTTGGAACGAACTTCCAGCAGATGTGGTTGGTAAATCCACAGTAACTGAATTTAAACGTGCCTGGGATAAGGTAAAATACAGAAAATAGAATAAGGGCAGACTAGATGGACCATGAGGTCTTTTTCTGTCGTCAATCTTCTGTGTTTCTAGTATGATGATTATAATTTGAAGATTAACAGCGTTTTGGATGCTGTTGGCAGCTAATTGGAATTTCCATTGTCCTGGCACTTAATATCATCTATAAATGATCCCTTCCCTCCAGATCATTCATGAATTATTTAATTAGGTAATTCTTAGGAGTCCTGTTTAGGTAATTCTTAGGAGTCCTGTTTGTTTATTTATATTACACCTCCCAAGAATAAGTTTGATGTAGTTTAGGAACAAAAACACACAGGTTCTAGTTGTTTGTTAATGCAAAAATGCCAGCTGGGTAGCAGTCTCACCCTCCCCCACATTATGGACAAGGGGGCTGGCAAAGCACTTCGGAGAATATTACCAAGAAACTGCATGGATGGCTTTGTTGCTTTTTGCTTATTTAAATAAACATTGCTGGCAAGAGAGTTTTGCTCACCAATTGATTATGTCAATTTATTGTGGTGCTTTAATCAGAGATTTGCAGCATCAATGCACAAAAGTGAAAGAATAATGATGGACAAATTCTGACTTACAATAAAGGGAAAGAATGCGTTGTGGTTAGCTTTGGCCCAGCTCCTGCCCCAAGGAATGTGCAGGTGGATGTGGGGGAAACATCCACATGCCGCAGGCCTGTTTTGCTCCCGATGGAATCTGCCGACGAAGCCTCCTCTGACCAAGGAAGTGTGAGTGACAGGGAAGAGGGGAGTTTGGCAGACAGCCCAGGAGGAGATCAATCATCGGTATCATCCCTGGATTCTGAACAAGAATTAATGACACATCCACACATGCGTAGAGTGATGCATAGGAGACAACAACTGAAGGATTATTACAAGAGAAAATGAGGCCACTTGTGGTTGGGTGGGGCTGCTGTAATTAGTGCTACAGATAAAAGTGCAGCCTGGTGTTTTAGCCTCATGGCAGTTTATCTGATTCATTGTTTCGTCAAGATCGTGGTTTTTGTGCTGTTCAAGATTGTGTGTGGACTCTCTGGACTTTAGAATTGGACTCAATTTCCCAGTTATTGGATGAGCAATTGGATTGCATTTAACCTGTGCCTTGTGTGTACCAGAAAATCCCTTTGACATTTAAAAAGGGAGCTGTTTCTGTTTTTCTGTTTATAAAAACTTTTGGGTTTTCCTTTTATGGTGTGCTGTGTGTCTTCCTGGACTAATTACCCTGTAATTACGGGCGGTTGAAACACGCCGGCAGAACAGAATGTGTGCTCTGAAGCTATCTGTTAGTGATCTAAGTTCTTGTGATCTAAGCCAGTCGGGGAGCTAAAAAGGATAAATGTAACCCAGGACATAATGTTAAGTAGCATCTAGAAGCTTGTTCAAGACCTACATTGGAAACTAATGCTGCTATAAGCAGTGGAGGTAAAGAGACGCCACTAAAGAAATTTAGGATTGTCACAATTAACTTTAAAAAAACCCAGATTTCTAAAAATTAGAAAATTGGTAAACATTGAGTTGAAAGGGAGATTCAAAAAAGTATTTTCTCTCCACAATCCACGGAGTTTATTCAAAATGCTAACAATGGAATCTGTTAGTAAATACTGTATACTAAGCTAAGGTAAGATATTGCAAAATCTAAGGGACTAATGAAAAGCTTAGCCAGGCATTAAAGCAAAGAGTTCTTCCTTGAGCTTCTGCTGAAACTAGGCTACACATCCAATAAATGAGAATGAATTGATTGATTGATTGATTGATTGATTGATTGATTGAGTTGAAAGGGACCATGAAGGCCATTGAGTTCAACCCCCTGCCCAAGCAGGAACCCTATAGTACACCAATCAAGTGGCAGTTCAATCTTCTCTTTAAAATGTCCAGAGTGTTGGAGTTCACAACGTCCACTGGTAGGTTGTTCCATTGGTTGATTGCTCTGACCATCAGGAAGTTCCTCCTTATCTCCATGTCGAATCTCTCCTTGGTCAGCTTCCAGCCGTTGTTCCTTGTCCGGCCCTCTGGTGCCCTGGAGAATAAAGTGATCCCCTCCTCTCTGTGACATCCCCTCGTATACTTGTAGACTGCTATCATGTCCCCTCTGGCCTTCCTTTTCTCTAGGCTATCCATGCCCAGCTCCCTCAGTCTCTCTTCGTATGTCCTGGTTTCCAATCCCTTAATCATCTTGGTTGCTCTTTTTTGTACCTTCTCCAGAGTTTCAATGTCTCTTTTGAAGTGTGGTGACCAGAACTGAATACAGTACTCCAGGTGTGGTCGGACCAGGGCGTAGTAGAGTGGTATTAAGACTTCCCTGGTCTTGGAGTGTGGCTGAATGAGAAAAACTGAAAGAAACAAACTGGTATAATAACAGATGCACGAACAATTTGAAGAGCACGAACAAAACTAAGAAAAAGAACAAAAAATGAAATATATTTGGAATAGGAAACTGGCAAGGCGGCTATTGGATAATTACAGTAGGTGACGTGGAAGGGAGGTTAAATATATGCTAAAGCACAATAGGAAAAGAGCAAGGAAAGAGAATTTAGTCTTTATATCTTTCATCAAGGGTGCAGGACAAATAGCTATGCCTAAGCTGGCGTCTTAGAACAGGGTGTCAAACTCAAGGCCCAGGGGCCAGATCTGGACTGCAGGCTACCCTAGAAACAGCAAAGGTGTCTGTCAGCAAAAATCAAATTTGGGAGGGCAGCTCTCCTAGGTTCCATTTTCAGCTGCGATGACCTCTACCACCGTTTACAAGTGAAAATGAAGTTTGGGCAAGCTGCAATTTCCCTGGCAGAGGATGGTAGGAGGCCGTCCCAGCTGAAAATGGCGCTCTGGAGCCCATTTTTACTGGGCCATCACAGAGGCCCCCAACACAAGTGACATCAAATTTGCCATGCCTTCCCTGGCCTCGCCCACACCACTCCCAAGGTCAAAAACAACCCTGATGTTTGACACTCCTGTCTTAGAAGGAAGGTTGAACAATTTTAGATAAATAGAAGTAATAAAATATTTAAAGAGATGCCAAAATAACATATCGAACATAAATAATCCTTGGGTGAGAAAGTGCCCACCAAATAGTTTTCTAAAATTTAAATATGTGACCCCCAAATTTTAAATACATGGTCCCAATTTTTTAAAAGGTCTTGAGTCATACAAAAATATATTTAAAAAATTTAATACCTGTTCTGAGAAAAATTGGTGAAGGTATTATTAAAGTAAATGAACAAGAGAAAATCTGTATGGTCACCAGAAGTCAACACTAATTTGATGACACAAAATCGGTCAATAATAATAAAAAAAGCATAAGCCTTGAACTCCTTTGATTGCTGCAAACGTAAGACTTGTCTTTGAGACCTTATCAGGGGGTATCAACAAGTATGTAGACAAGGCTGATGACCCAATAGATGCTGTATACTTAGATTTACAAATAGTTTTAACAAAGTCTCTTAGCAGAGGTCCCTGAACAAACGCATGTGTTTTGGGATAAGAGGAACATTTTTAAAAAATAGATCGGTGATCAGTTAAAAATAGGAAACAAAGAATAGAAATATGTAAGTAAACAATTTTCACAATGGAAAGGTGTGTATAGCAGGATCTTCTGTGTGGGAACCAATATTTTTTAGTCTATACACAATCTGTAGAACAGTGAAGTGGCCAAATTTGTTTATAAAATCAAAATATTCATTTGATATTATAAATGAATTTGATACTATAAAAAAGAGATTTCTAATAAGAGTTTGGAGCTCCAAAATTAAAAAAAGGCTCTAAGGAGGTATATCCAAACTAGGACATGGCTTTGGATGATACAATCAAATACTACTAAAGAGCTCAGTTTTGAGACTACACAGTGACAATCAAAGCAGACAAGTGTAAATTCATATTTGCTGCATCTGCTGTTTTGTGCTTGGCAGCCCTGTTTAGAGTAACCTAGGCAACATTAGGGAAGGATGGGTGAGACACCGCTCCTCCAGGAATGCCAAATGAATGGGTGGATTTCTTAGCAGAAAATGTCTCTCATATTCATTCTGCTCTAGATGCCAGTTGGACAGTTTTAAAAGTGACGAGTGAGACAGTATCTCATGTGTTAACTTGGGATTCTTTTGAGCCTGCTGAATCTGATGGACAGAGTTGTTGTTTCTTAGTAAACATTTGGGCCATTCAAAAACACGGGTCCCGGTATTACAATCCTGGGTTACAATCCTCTCCAATGGTTGGTTTGTAACCCAGGAGATGCTATAGAGCAGTGTTTCCCAACCTTGGCAACTTGAAGATATCTGGACTTCAACTCCCAGAATTCCCCAGCCAGCATTTGCTGGCTGGGGAATTCTGGGAGTTGAAGTCCAAATATCTTCAAGTTGCCAAGGTTGGGAAACACTGCTATAGAACCATGATGGTGAACCTATGACATGCGCCATTACCAACTGGTCTTCGGGTTTCCGGTGCCCCGGATCATGCAAGGACCAGATTGCCAGCTTGCATCTCTACATGGGGTTACCTTTGAAAGTGTTCAGAAACTTCAAATTGTGCAAAAGGCAGCCACGCGAGCGGTCATGGCCCTCCCCAGACACACCCATGTCTCTCCAACACTCCATGAAGTGCATTGATTGCCGCCTGGTTTCCGGACGCAATTCAAAGTGTTGGTAATGACCTACAAAACTCTACATGGCATCGGGCCAAATGACTTGCAGGACTGCCTTCTGCCGTATGAATCCCAGTGACTGGTTAGATCCCACAGAGTCAGCCTTCTCCAGGTCCCATCAACCAGACAATGCCATTTGGTGGGACCAAGGGGAAGAGCCTTCTCTGTGGGGGGCCCGGCCCTCTGGAATCAGCTCCCCCTGGAGATTTGCACTGACCCACCCTCTTCGCCTTTCGCAAGAGTCTTAAGACTCACTTATGTCACCAGGCCTGGGGCTATTAGATCTTGGTCCCTGGCCAATAAATGTGATATATGATTGAGATTTGAATTTGTTTGATTGATTTTTAATATATCGGGTTTTTAGCTTATGTAGTTTTTTAATTAGTTAGATTTGTCATTGTATTTACAGTTTTATTTTATGCTGTGAGCTGCCCCGAGTCTTTGGAGAGGGGTGGCATACAAATTTAAATAATAATAATAATAATAATAACAACAACAACAACAATAGTAATAGTAATAATAATAATACTGGTGTTCTGTCTGGGTTCCCCCAGACCTCAACACCAACTGGAAAAAACAGCCAGACACTCTGGTAAAAGCCAAAAGTATTTTATAACTGGAAAAAATAAGCACAGAGGAAAACCTGTTCTTCCCCAACAGACAGGATATAATACGGTACAGCAGGGTCCTGATGTCCAGACAATACAGCAAGCTTCTTGCTGGCACCCCCCCCCCCAAGGTTTCAATAGTCAAAGGCACAAACCAGGATTCCAAGACGCCAAAGTTCACAGTCAGGTCCCACGACTCTCAAAGATAAAACTCCACAAGCCAGGAAGGGTGGGTCTGCCTTTTAGCCTTTCCCAAGAGCACCACACCCAAACCCAGCTGTTGCCACTTTAATGCTGAAAGTATTTAGCCAATTGATTCCGTCTCTGAGTAGCTCTTCGTTGTCGCAGATCAATTATGGCTTGTGCACTTTCCTCTAAGGAATCCAGGCTGCTTGCTGGGGAGAGCTCCCCCTGGTGGGACTCTGGCTGTCCTCCCTCTTCTTCAGCCTGGGATTCCTCCTCCTCGTCTGTCTGCACCTCCTGTTCCTCAGCCTCTCCCTCTGAGCTGGAAACCGACAGAAGGTCAGCCGTTCCCGGAGCGGCCTCAGACGGAACCACAACAACTGGAAACATGAAGATCAGGTGGCTAGCATGCACATACGCACCAGCCAGCTGGTCTTTGGGTTTCCAGTGCTCCAGCTCGCATAAAGACTAGATAGCCGATGCTCATGTGTGTGTTGGAAACACGAAGATCAGGTGGCTGGTGTACACATGTGCACTAGTCAGCTAGTCTTCAGGTTTTTGGTGCTCTGGTGCATGCACGCATGCATGTGCATTCAGATTTGAGCACTGGTTGCTGGAAAGGTTCCCCATCACTGCTGTAGAGCCTTGGATCTCCATGAATCAGAGATGGAAGCTATGGATAAAGAAGCCTTTGCCTGACATCAGCTGATGTATCAGTAGTTACCACTTACCTACCTCAACCAGAATGACATGACAAGTTACTCCTAATCTGATAATCTATTAAGATTCCTGCAATGCACTCTATGGAGGTTGGCTTTGGCAATCACCTGGGAGCTACAACCTAATGCAAAATAGAGTTGCAAGATTGCTGGTGGATTTACCTTGTCAATCTAGAATAACACCTACCAATTTCAGATTGGTTACCAGTAAGCTCCCAGGACCATTAAAGGTGCTGGTTATTACTTATGGTGCTCTTTAGGGCACAGCAGTGACTTATATTAGGCAATGCTTTGCCAGAACAATATCTGCCTGGCAGGTCAAAGTCTCTTACTCTACATCATGCCTATTTGGGGTGCTGACACTGCCATTTGCCCATCTATGGAAGATATTAAAGATATCTCCTTTATGAGAATAATTGGACATGAAACAGGCAACAGACCTTCTCAGGGATGGCCCCTTAACCTTATGGAATATCTTACTATTAAAAATATGGCTGCTATCAAGTCTTTTAAGAAGCAATTTTAATCATTATTGTTCTAGCAAGTTTTTGTCCTCAGGTGACCATCATAGTTAATTGAATTTTAAATTATATTTTGAAACATACATTATCCAGGAATTGAATGGATTCAATTAAATATTGCTATGTAAACAAGTGGATACAGTTCAGTGTAGGGAAGAATGAAATGATGCATGTTGGCACAAAACACAAGCAAATTCCTGTCTTTTTATCTGAGCTGGCGGTGAATGATTAGGAAAGCCATCTGGAGTTATGGTAGTTATCTCAATAAAAATGTCAACTTGGTGTGCAGCTACTGAATAAAGGCAGATTCCATGCCCCGATATCATTAAGAAGGGAATAGAACATAAATCTAACAAATGTAATAATGTTTTTATAGAAACCACATTTGGGAGTGTTGTACACATTTCTGGTCAGTGCATTTTAAAATAGGGAGTATGCATCAATGTCAAAAATAACCTTGTATTTGAAAAACTATCTGATACAAAATGTAATTGAAGTGAGTAACATTCATGGATTGTAATTTCATATAATGGGTTTCTACTGCATTGGAAGCTAACGTAACATTTTTAGATCTATATTTGATTTGATAAGAATTTAGACAAAAATATTTATAAATCTTTGACTTATGATTTAATTAGACTAGTTATTCTTCATGATTGTATACTACTTTGATAAATGGAATATTCTAAAGTACATTCATATGAAAATTTAATACGCAGCATTGATGTGGCATTACCTTAACTTTTTAAATTTAATCTTACGCCAATGTTATTTATGACAGGTAAGCCCCCCAGTATTGCTTGATAGTGAAATGGGTGATGTATAATTTTGATAAACAAAGTAAAATGCTTGTAAATCTCCATTTTTGCCACTTTTCTTACTTTCCTGATTTTTCCCTTCATTTTTAAAATCGAGAAGGTTGCAAAAAAAAATGGCAACTAAAATGAGGTGGAACGGCTCCTCTATCAGAAAAGCCTATAGCGCAACAGAGACCTGAAGACCAGCTTGTGCTGGTGCATGTTGCATGATGCATGCAACATGTGCAGCCAAACTGAACTGGGATCCCGCATTCCACTTCTGGGGTATGTGCCATAGGTTCGCCATTACGGGCCTATAGTGACAAGGGCTGTTTTGCTTGGGTAGCGAGTAAGAGGAGATAGTGTGAGTGGGCAACAAAGTGGCAAATGCATTTTAACCTAAATAAGCGCAAAGTTATGCACATCGGGGCAAAGAACCCCAATTATACCTACCAACTGATGGGGACCAAGCTTTGTGAGACAACCCAAGATTCTTGGGATTTTGGTGGACAGCTCAATGAAGATGTCAACTCAGTACGCAGCAGCAGTAAAGAAAAGCAAATTCCATGCTTGGCATGATTAGGAAGAGAATTGAAAATAAGTTAGTAAGTATTGTATTGCCTCTGTACAAATCGATGGTGAGACCACACTTGGAGTACTGTGTACAGTTCTGGCCACCTCACTTCAAGAAGGATATAATGGAACTGGAAAAGGTGCAAAAAAGGGCAACAAGAATGATCAAGGAAATGGAGCACCTCCCTTATGAAACCAGGTTGCAACGCCTTGGTCTCTTTAGCCTTGAAAGACGACGTTTAAGGGGTGACTTGATCGAAGTGTATAAAATCATGCATGGGATAGAAAAGGTGGATAGAGAAAAAAGCAAGGTAAGAAAGCCAGGACAAATAAAGGGAAATATTTCTTCACCCAGAGGGTTGTTGGTTTATGGAATTCACTTCCAGAAGAGGTCATGACAGCTGTCAGCCTTGATAGCTTCAAGGCAGGATTAGACAGATTCATGGATGCCAAGTGTATCCGTGGTTATTGAAACGGATGTCCATGTGCCGCCTCTATGTTGGTTGAGGCAAGTAGCTTGGGTACCATTTGTTGGGGGTCAGGGGGAAGGGAGGGTCTTGCCTTCTCTTTCTGCTCAAGATCCCCAAGGACAATTGGTGGGCCACTGTGTGACACAGAATGCTGGACTCGATGGGCTTTGGCCTGATTCAGCATGGCTCTTCCTATGTTCTAAATCATAGGGGCATAAATACTATGGGTATTTCTTATACACAGTGTTGGAATTCGAGGCCATCCACTTCAAAATAAAATGTAGGGAACTTTAAAACTGACAGAAACACTTCTATGCTTCTCCTGCAAGCATTTCTGGTTACCCAGCATGGATAATTTTAAAAGGGCATGAGTTAGATAATCATTGCTCCTAATATGCACGAGTACTTATTATCATATCCTGAATCATAAGCAATATGGTAAAACTATGTTTATTTGGTAAGTAGAACAATTCCATTTAATAAACACCTCAGGTGGATAAATATTATTTAAAATCTCAATTTGATCACCCCTAAATAATATTCTTTTATTGATATTCTCTCATATAGCTCTTTTCCTGTGGCACATACCTTAAGGCAGTGTTTCCCAACCTTGGCAACTTGAAGATATTTGGACTTCAGCTCCCAGAATTCCCCAGGCAATGAATGCTTGCTGGGGAATTCTGGGAGTTGAAGTCCAAATATCTTCAAGTTGCCAAGGTTGGGAAACACTGCTTTAGGGCATGTGTAGTGTGTGCTATGCTCCCATTTACTCAGCTCAAAGAATTAAAATTTTATGGGACAAAAATTGTATGAATTGAAAATATGGGATACAAGTTGCCATTTAGAGATACAAAATTCTGTGCTTAGTTACTCAGAGTTGAGTTCATTTATTGGGGCCACTTGTCCTCCCGTTTTAATATTGACCCTCTCCTTTCCCTTTCCCTGCCCCTCTTCCCTCATGCATCTCCCATCTCTAGCTTTATGTCCCACCAGCCTTATAAGGAATTGCTACATCAACCCTCTGCTCATCTTAGTAGAAACTGAGTCATTTGACATCATCAGAGGCAGTACGCTGCATTTATTGGTTATTGGAGATCAATAATAAAAGAGGATCAGCATCATCTAGATTTGTGAGCTTCCCATAACACATGAAGGTTAGATTGGATGGGTCTAAGGCTTCATTTACCAAGACTAATGTCCCTAGGTTATTACCTTTGAAAAATTACACCAAGGTCGAGGCAAATCTTGGTTACAGTATCAACTGAACAGTATCCACAACAGTAACTTAATTATCATTTGGGATCAAGGACAAGTGAACTGAGCCACACACCAAATCTATGTTGTTTCTTTCATCCTTAATCTTTCCACTGCTATTTATTGTCCCAGATGAAGTGAAACACTATCTCACATTCCTGCAAAATAAAAAAATGACAATCTCCTGCAAGCAAACATACACAAACAAACACACAGAGTATTATTGAAATCTCCCTGGATTCATGTTTAGTTATGAGTTTCATTATGAAAAAGAAGAGCTAAGAGTTACGTGCAAAAAATAGTAAAAAGCTAAGATACTCTTGCCCAATCTGGTATATTCATGAAATGATGGGTTATCCAGAGATTTCTAGAATCAAAGTTGAAGGTTGGATTCCAGAGGAGTATACAAATGCTCATATATAATTTTCGATGACTGCATTGAATTTTCCTTTTGCTATCCACTGTTCAGCTTGGCAGTAAGAAAGGTAACTGCAAAATGTACAACTCCCTTTTATTGAGTTGACAGCATGGAAGTGGTCCAATCTAGAACAACTGCTCACATCAGATTAGGAAATTAGCACTGTAGCACTAAATGAGTTTACTGTAGCCAAATTATTTGAAATAAAGGAGTGCAGGCCTTAAGTGGATTTTGTATTGCAGTTTTAAACAATTTGTAACAATGGTTCTTCATCTCCCCCATGTGGTCACACATTGTAAGATCTCAACAGATCTATAATCCATTTTTAGGCAATTTGAATCTCCCCACCTTTCTACCAATGCTTGTTGAAATTCTTTTTGCAACCACAAACTAGAAAGGGGGACCATTTCCTCCAGGTTCTCATTTTACAACAATTTAGTGGGGAGAGTGGCAGGGTTTAATTTAAGCAATGATAGTATTTGCAGCATTTTTGTTTTCTTCTTACTTTTTGGAGATACCACAAATAAACCGAGAGAAATCAAGCATATAGATAGATCAGTGATGGCGAATCTTTTTTGGCTTGGGTGTCAAAAGGGTGCGCGCATGCATGCAGGCCCACACCCATGATGCAATGCCCTCCTCCCTGCCCCTGCGCACAAACCCCCATGCTGCCCCCCCCGGCATGTGCATAGGCCTCGCTGAAGCCTCCAAACTGTTTTTCACTCTCCCTAGGGTTCAGGAAAGCCTCCTAAAGCCTGGGGATGTTGAAAAATGGCCCAATGGGCCAACTGGAAAATTGGAAGCGAAATGTGGAGCTGCCTTACTTACTTTCAGCTACAGTGGTACCTCTGCCTAAGAACGCTTCTACTTACGAACTTTTCTAGATAAGAACTGGGTGTTCAAGATTTCTTTACAATGGATAATCACTAAGGAAATGGCAGTATTAGTTAAAAACAATGCGATGGGAGAATTTAGAGAAATAAAACAAGCAGCAATAGAAAGTGCTCAGGCGGTAATAGTCTTGGGTTGGAAGGATGCGACAAAATGGACAATGCAAAATTGGTATAGGTACATGGTGGACCTTATTCAATTTGAAATGATGGATAAAAGGATAAATTTGGATAATGAAACTGAATTGAAACAACTGATGGGACAGTGGGACAAAGTAAGAAGATATATGACGAGTAGAATCCGAGACCAAGCTACAAGAAATAAATTGGAATCACTCTATAATATGTAATTAGATATTTTGCACTTGGCTTATAGTGGTTTATATAAGAAACACCCCCGATATGGTGGTGAGGTATGTGTGTGTTGGGGTGGTGGGCAATTTTTTTTGCCCTATGCACTGTTTTATGTTGTGTGTATATTAACTTTGTTAAAAAATAAATAAAAATATATTTTCTTTTAAAAAAAGTTTCAAGAACCATTTTCCACTTATGAACCCGAACCTCTGAAACTGTAACCGGAAAAGGCAGGGAGAACCCTCCGTGGGACCTCTCTAGGAACCTCCTGGGAGAAGCCTCTGTGGGGCCTCTCTAGGAATCTCCTGGGAGGAAACAGAGCCTGCACCCTCCCTGTGGTTTCCCCAATAACACACATTATTTGCTTTTACATTGATTCCTATGGGAAAAATTGCTTCTTACAAAGTTTTCTACTTAAGAACCTGGTCACAGAATGAATTAAGTTCGTAAGTAGAGGTACCACTGTAGTTGCAACCAGGCCTCCCACGCTTCGGCCCATTTTTTCTGTAGCTGGCAAAGATTTCCTAAAAGCCTCTGTAGCCGATAACAGAGCTCTGGACCAATCAGCTGAGATGTGAGAGGCCTGGCTGCAACAATCCACAGCCCAAGTTCCTGAAAGCCTCTGACAGTGAAAAGAAGGCTGGGGGTGACACACACAAGTGAACTTCAGGTTGGGCAAGGGCTGTTTTTGCAGTCCCGAGGCTTCAGGAGGCTTTCCTGAAGCCTGGGGAGAATGAAAATGTCTGAAAAGGCCAAAAATCAGCTGGCCAACACATGCATGCACACTGGAACTGACATAGGGCAACGCCTCATGTGCCCTCAAATATGGCTCCACGTGCCGCATGGCATAGGCTCACCATCACTGATATTAGGTAAATCTCAACTGATAACTGTTTGTTTAATAAGCATTCAATTACATTGGTTTAGGGTTAAGGTTAGTGGTGCTGAAGACTCTTAACACCTATCCTTGGACTTTGACAATTTTGCAGTGTGTCTGCAGTCCCACAATTAAAATTTGGGTGCTTGGCAACCAAGTATGCATTTGCAAACATTGCTGTGTCCCAGGATCTACAAGAGAACACTCTTTGTGCCCTTCCCAGGGGATTTCCAAGACGCAAAGTCAATTTTTTGGGGGGCGGGGGGCGGAGCTGGATTTGCTTGTCAACTTGTGTGATCCGCTTAATGGCACAGTAAAAAAGGATAAAAACTTGATGCTTTTGGATCACAAGACTTTAAGAGATGGACATTCTGGTCCTAATTATGGTCATGAGTTGAAGACTACCTTTTGTGGTGGTTGTAGAGTACAACCCTCAATTTACAACCATTTGTTTAGCAACCATTTAAAGTTACAAATGGCACTGAAAAAAAAAAAAATTATGACCCCATCCTGACTCTTACGCTGCTCACGGCATTCCCCACAGTCACGTGATCTAAATTAGATGCTTGGCACAACATGCCTTTGCAACCGTTGCAGCATCCTGGGATTGGGATTGCCGCTGGGGTCTTCCCAGCTGGCTTTTGGACAACCTGGGGCAGAAAAAGTTACAAAATCTTAAACTGTGATTCACGTTACGACCACCTGGCTCAGCGGCGGAAATTCCACTCTGAATTATGGTTGTTAAATGGAGGATTGATTCCGTTATGGGTAGTCGACTTGCAACACAAATTTAATGACTTTTCAAAGTTACAATGGCACTGAAATTTTTTTTAGGACAGTTGCAGCATTCTGGGATCAGGCGATTGCATTCTGCGACCTCTGACAAGCAAAGTCAACAGAGGAATCCGATTCACTTAACCACCAAATTACTAATGTAACAACGGCAGGGATTCACTTGATAAAATTTGGCAAGGAAAGTTGTAAAATGGAGCAGAACTCACTTTAACAAATTTCTTCTTACTTAGCGACATAAATTTCTGGCTCAATTGTGGTCATAGCCAGTGTTCTCTCTAAATTTTTTTTGGGGTGAGCGGAAAAGTATAGTGTCTGAGCGGCAGTCCCTTTGGGACTGGGCGGCACAGAAATAATAATAAAATTTCCCTCTCGGCTTCTGGGCAGGTTTGGAAAACTCTGAGTTGATGATGATTTTTAAGTGAGCGATTGCTCACTGCTCAGCTTAGAGGGAACTATGGTCATAGCTTGAGAACTACCTGTATTTCCATCTCCTGTGTATATTTTGCAGCTTTTTCTTTTTTTGGTGGGGAAATAAGGCTTTTCATTGATCAGGCAAACATTTTAAAATCTTGAAGTGGGTTAACTTTGAGGTCCTCAATCCCCGATCTATGGACAGGCACCACTCCAAGGCATGCTAGAAATTGGGCTACACAAATAAGGGAAGCCCAATCTGTGAGATGCAGGCCACATGCCCCCAACACCACCCCGGTCCATGGAAAAAATCTCTCTCCAGGGAACTGGTCCCTGATGCCTAAAAGGTTGGGGGCCACTGGATTAATTTTACCAACAAAGAGGATTAGACCGCTGAAAAATTCAGGCTTGGCAAATTACAATATTTGATTTGTGAAAGCTAGTGGAATTTTTTTAAAAAGTTCATTAACTATATTTAGGAAATGTTCCTAAGATGAGAGTAATTCACAAAAAACAAAATCTATTATGTCTGCTGCCAATCTTATGAATTATAGGCAGCTGTAACTGAACTAGGTCAGCTTTTATAAAACTAGTAAAATAAATGACTTGTTCTTTCCTAATATATGGATCTAATAATTACTGTGCTAAAAAGGAATGGTTCCAACTTTAATGATGCTTATAAGGGAGATTTTCATCAGTTGGAGGGCCCATTTGTCTAGTTGCAAAATGCAGATAGACTGTATACATCATTCTTTCACATGCAACACCCACTATAAGCCTGACCAGCTATCTACAAGCTTTCATGATTCTGATTCTACTATATAATAATTAAGAAAACATTTTTCTCTCTCTTTTTACAACCTGGGATTGGAGTAACTGAATGGCGCTAAAATGAATGGAGTTTACTGCTGGATGCCTTTCCTGACACCGTGGAACTCACTCTCAACCTCCTGAGTGGGAGGCCACTGTCTTGTGAAAAACAATAATTTTAAAAATTAATTCTGCATTATCAGATTATTAAGGAATATTTCAGTTTCCTAAATTAATTTTACCCGCTGCTTTTATCATCTAGATTATTATAAGGTGCTATCTGACAGGATGAAATTAATTTTCACAAGTTTGGCAAGCAAATGATATTCTACATTGTTAAGCTTATACAATAAAATACAGTTTTAGCAACAGATATTTCCAAATTAATACCCATCTATAGCTTTATTTCATCTCATTTTTTAGAATTATTCATTCAAATGAATGAATAAAATAGTTATCTACTCTTACCATAACATTATATACACATTGTTTACAGCAGCAAATAGTCTGTATATGCCTAGTGCTATATCAAAAATGGTAGAAGATGGTACTTAAGTCTGTATGAATGATTACAATTTTTGGTCTAAATATAAGAATGAAGCTTGTCACAAGCTTCTGTCCCAACACTTTCCCTAAATATTCTAAATTTATTATATTTATGATACAGATTCACATATTGCAATATTTGAGGTGCAGAATTGTGAGTTTGAAACCCAGCTCTTGATGGGAATAATTCTTCCAAAGTACAAATATTACATAAGTAACACATACACTTGCTATGAATACAAAAAACAATTCTTTAATCTCTAAAATAAGAAAGAGGATGCCTAGCTATTTAAAAAAGGGGAAATAGGCAAAAGGCTAATTGTAACTCACAAATTTACCTTGTCCCATTTGTACTTCGTCTGGACCAAAATATTAATTACTTTATTGAAGTAACAGACTACTTTTTCACCCTTGCATTTGTCAAAATTATCAACACTTAGCAACTGCAAAATAATTCAATAATTCAATATACAATAGAAATAAAATTCTAAAGTCTGAAGTTCATACAGACAACCATAATCTCCAAAACTTTACAATATAGACTGTGAAAGCTCACTAGGCATATCACAGACCAAGTCTTAAATAGTGCACAAGATGCTGGAAAATGAGAATACCAAAACCGAAAACTTAAATGCCGAGAAAGAAACAAATTAATGTTAATGTATACATAACCACCAAAACTCAGAATATAATATTTGAAGAATTATTCACAGGAAAACTGTCATGAGAAAGTGTCTATGTGTATACAGTAATACCTCCTGATACGAACTTAATTGGTGCAAGGAGGAGGTTCGTAAGACGAAAGGTTCGTAAGACGAAACATTGTTTCCCATAGGAAATAGGCGTTGATTGCTTACCTGAACGCCTCTTCTCGTACGGTGAGCGGGTACAGCAGTCACATGGGTTGCTCATGTCCAATCCGGTGGAACTGAGCCTAGTATTAAAAAAGCTTGCCGGATCCGCCCCTTCCCCAGAATTCGCGAATCCATAGACTAGGCTCAGCTGTGAAGCTCTGTAGTGTTCAACTCTCATTGTTAGAGGAAGAAAGAGATAGAAAGGTAAAGAAGACACATACAAGGGCGGGAAGTGACTGCTGTACCCGCTCACCGTACGAGAAGAGGCGTTCAGGTAAGCAATCAACGCCTATTCTCCGTACTGAAGGAGCGGGTCCAGCAGTCACATGGGACATACCCAATAGATGGTCCCTAGGGTGGGATTAGCTTGCTATCGTGTGAGATAACGGATTGGAGTACCCTTCTGCCGAAGGCAGCGTCCGCTGAAGCGTAAGAATCAATCTTGTAGTGCCTGATGAAGGAATTTGGCGAGGCCCAAGTGGCTGCTTTGCAGACCTCCTCCAACGGGGCTTGAGTCGCCCAAGCGGCCGAGGTGGCTGCGCTCCTGGTGGAATGCGCAGTGATGTTCCTTGGAACTGAGAGGGAGGCCGACTCATAGGCCTTAGATATAGTCCCTCTGATCCAACGGCCTATTACTGTTGAAGACACTTTGGCCCCCATGACTCTGGGATGATAGGCTACAAAAAGTGCTTCTGACCTCCGAAAGGGTCCTGTGCGTTGGATATATATTCTCAGCGCTCTGGTGAGATCCAGGGTGTGCCATCTAATTGCCAAGGGATGGTCTCGTTGGAGGCAGAAGGAAGGTAGGACAATATCCTGAGATCTGTGGAACATGGAACTGACCTTGGGTAAGAAGGTGGGGTCCAGTCGCAAGACTACCTTGTCCTGATGGAATTGGCAAAGGTCCTGCCTGATTGAGAGGGCAGCCAGCTCCGAAATGCGTCGGGCAGAGGTAATAGCCACCAGAAAGGCTACCTTAAAGGATAGGTACCTGAGGGACGCCGATTTTAGGGGTTCGTATGGTGCCTGCGTGAGGGAGTGGAGAACCCGTGGCAAATCCCAGGATGGATACCTGTGGACCTTGGAGGGTCTGAGGTTGGCTATGCCCTTGAGGAATTCCTGAACTTCAGGGAAGGACCGGAGAGGCTGTCTGCGGGGGCCCCCTAGGACAGATGAAATGGCTGCCAGATGACGCCGGAGGGTGCTGGTGGAGAGTCCTTTATGGAAACCTTGCATAAGGAAGGAAATAATTCTGTGTATGGGAATGCACAGAGGGGAGAGACCTTCCTGAAGACACCACTGGTGAAACTTGGACCACGTGTGGTCGTAGATTCGGTTGGTCGAGCCCCTTCTGGCCTTTAGAATGACCTCCACTGAATCAGGGTCATGCCCACGCAGCTCTAAATCTCTCCTGATAACAGCCAGGCGGTGAGGTGGAACCACTCCGGGTCTGGATGGAAGGAGGCCCCCTGCCGCAGCATATCCCCCGAAACGGGGAGTCGCCAAGGGTCCTGGACGGACAGCTGTTGGAGATCTGCGAACCAGGGCCGGCGGGGCCAATGAGGGGCGATTAAGATTACTCGGGCCCTCTCGGTGAGGACCTTGTGAATCACGTCCGGGAGGATTGGAATCGGAGGAAATGCATAGAGTAGGCCTGGAGGCCATGGACTCCGGAGGGCATTGATCGCTTCCGCTCCCGGGGATGGAAATCTGGAATAGAAGCGAGGGAGTTGGGCGTTCGCATTGGTCGCGAAGAGATCCAGGACTGGTAGGCCGAATCTGAGGGTGATTTGATGGAACAGGTCTTGATGGAGGTTCCACTCTCCTGGGTCTATCGTTGCTCGGGATAGCCAATCCGCCTGGATGTTGAGACTCCCCGAGATGTGATCGGCTAGGAGCGACTGGAGATGTTTTTCCGCCCAAAGGCCCAGCTTGAGGGCCTCCCTCATGAGAGCCTTGGATCTCGTGCCCCCTTGCCTGCAGATATGGCTTTTTGTGGCAATGTTGTCGGTGAGAATGAGAACGTGCCGGTTGGGGATGCGAGGAGAGAAATGCTTCAGAGCCAGGGATACGGCTCTTAACTCTAGCCAATTTATTGGCCTGGAAGCTTCCTCCGGGGACCACGTGCCCTGGGCTATCATCCCCTGGGCGTGGGCGCCCCATCCCGATAGACTGGCATCTGTGGTGATGACAAATTGATCCGGGCACCTGAACGGGGATCCTCTGTCCATGGCCGGAGACTTCCACCACTTGAAGGATCTGCGAACACTCAGTGGGATGACAATGCGTCGATTTGAGTTGCTGTGCCCCGATCTCTGAAAAGGCAACAGAAGCCACTGGAGTTCCCTAGCATGAAGGCGAGCCCAGGGAATGATGCCTATGCATGACACCATCTTCCCCAAAAGAGAAGATAGAGTAACTAAGGATACTGAAGGATTAGATAAAATGTTAGAAATTAACTCCACTATACTGAGTTTTCTCTCGGGAGAGAGAAAAACCTGGGAAGATTTTGAATCAATAATGGCTCCCAGGTGAGGAATGGAAGTGGAAGGTTGGAGGTGACTTTTTTCAAAGTTGATGGAAAACCCCTGGTCCTGAAGGACTGACATGGTGACAGAAAGGTCTGATTTCACTCTCTCTAGGGAGTTCCCATGAATTAAAATATCATCAAGATAACATAAAATGTGGATGGGAGACGCCCGGATATAGGCCGCCAGGGACCCCAAGAGCTTTGTGAAGACCCGAGGGGCCGAGGAAAGGCCAAATGGCATCGCCCTATACTGGAAATGCCTGCCTTGAAAGGAAAAACGTAAAAATTTTCTGTGGCATTTGGCTATAGGAATGTGAAGGTAGGCCTCAGTGAGGTCTAAGGAGACCATGAAATCTCCCGAGTGAATGGCGGCCAAAATAGAAGACAAGGAGTGCATTTTAAACTTCCTATATTTGATGAATAGGTTTAGTTTCTTTAAATCCAAAATGGCTCTCCAACCTCCGGAGGACTTTGGAACCATAAATAGTATGGAGTAAAAACCTAGGCCCTTCTGACCGGAAGGGACCGGCTGAATGGCTCTAATGGACAATAGATGAGAAATGGCCTCCTCCATACGGTTACAATCTGAGGATGACCTGGGCGAAGGGCAGGAAATAAAACGTTTAGGGGGAGGAGAAATAAATTCTAAAAGAAGGCCTGATTGAACAGTGTCAATGACCCAAGGGTCCTTGGAGGAGAGACGCCAATTTGCAGCGAAATGAGCTAGGCGACCCCCTATGGGAATGGAGGAAAGGTTACCATCTAGGTTTTTTTGAAGCCCTGTTAGAGGCAGCTCCCCTTTGGAAACGAAAACCCCTACCCCTGGAGTTCCTACCTTGGGAACGAAAGCGGGGGGAATACTGACCTGGAGATCTCTGATAGGAAGCCGCTTGATCTTGCTGGCGCCCAGGGCGACGAAAGGACTGCGTTTTAGTAACCTTTTTTGTGGTTGGGCCCAAAACCTTCTTCTTGTCTGTGGTCTCCGTGAGGAGAGGATCCAGAAGATCACCGAAGAGAAGGTCGCGCTTTAAGGGGCCCTGGGATAACTGCCACTTTTGGCGAACTCCCGCTTGCCAAGGGCGAATCCATAGGAGTCTTCTTGCCGTTGTAGAGGCTGCAATAGACTTAGCAGAAAATCTAGTAGATTGTAAGGTGGCATCAGCCACGTACTGGGCAGCTGCAAAGACCTTGTTGAAGTCTTGTTGACCTCTCAAGTCATCTGGAGGAATGTGCTGTTGAAGTTGGCGAAGCCACAGCAGCATGGCTCTGGAGAAGAAGGAGGCTGCTGCAGAACTTTTAATGGCCCAGGAATCAGCGGAGAAACCTCTTTTGAGCATTTGCTCGATGCGCTTGTCCTCTGGACGGAGGACTTCCTCCGCCTCGCCTGGCACAGCCGCTGCCGAGTGAAGAATTTTGACAGGTTCATCTGGTTTGGGAAAAGATAGAAGCTCTTCATAGGAAGAGGAGAGTTTATACAACTTTCTGTCCTTGGTAGAGGGATTAAGGCCAGAGGCTGGAAATTCCCACTGTTTAAGTAAGGCATCTTTAAATAATTTAGGCATAGGGATTACCTCGTTATCCTCCTGTTCCTCTGTGAAGTAAGGTAAATTCTCCTCCGGGGGATCAGTGGAAGTGGAGGCTTGTTTCTCCTGGGCCGCTAATCCCGTAGAAATTCTAGCTTTGAGGAGGAGAGATTTGAATAGTTGAGAAGGGAAAATAGTAATGGGAGGAGGGACCTTTATTTGGGATTCCTCGTCCTCAGATAAGCCCTGGAAAGGGTCTTCATCCTCCTCTACATCCTCATATTCATCTTGGGAGGACTCTGAGTCATCCTGAATAGGAGCTCTGACCGCTGGGGAAGAACCCAAGGGGCGGGAGGAACGAGAAGGAGGAAGAGGTAAAGGAAGCTCATTGATGGAGGAGAGTTTGGCATCAATGGCTTTGGACAACACAGCAAAAATAGATTGGAACTCAGGAGGTAAACTGGAAATATCAGCAGAAATGGCAGAAGAATCCCTAAAGGCCTGGGAGGATCCTGGCTGGGGGGAAACTTCCATAATATCTGGTTCCTCTGGACCTATGCCCCATAGGTTAGGTTGGGGTCTGTCTAGGTTTGGCTCATCCAGAGATAACACAGGGACCCCAGAAGGAGGCAGGCTAGAGGCCTCTGGTGGGTCTTGACTACTGATTACTTGGGCCTGCACTTTCAAACGTTTTGCTGATTTATCATGAATCTTTTGTAGGGCTAGGTCCCTTCTCTTCTCGGCCCTGGTGACCTTGGTCGAGGGGCGGGCCCCTGGAGAAGAGGAGGAAGAGGCCTGGGGGATACTAGTAATCTCATCGCCTGTAGGCCTGGCCTCTCTGGGACCTTTAGTTGTGCCTCTCTTGGGAAAGGTAGCCATAGTCTGACAATTAACAGAAGACAAGGCTGAGCCAATAATTAAATTATAAGGAGAAGATTTCAAGGACTTCCCAAGAGGAATGGATCCTGCTTCGAGGCCTCGAAGCTGCTGAAACGTGAGGACAATCTGGGCAAACCCAGAGTTCGTGCCCCCAAATCCAGCGGGGCCAGCCTCCCTAAACTTTGCAATTAAGTAAAACCAAGGCACTCTGGTTGGAGGCTAGGCCGGTGGAGAATTTAGCCTGGGACCCCCAAGGCCCGCTCCCGGATCCACGCGGTGGACTGAGGCCTACGCGGCTGGCAGAAGGCCAACACGAGAGGCCTAGATATTTTAAGAAAGGGCGCGAAGGCCTTCGCGCCAAAAAATCGCTTCGTAGAATTTCTTAAGGGGAAAAGCGATCGACTAAGTCCAGGAGACTAAAGGCGTCCCACTCCGCAGGAGGTATTTTATAAGCCCTTAAATATATTTTTATACAATAATTAAGCAATAATCCAATAATAAATACTTGCACTAGGACCTCCAGGCCAAGGGATTAGAAGAATCCACAAGCGGCCGCAGGAATCGTAACCGGCAAAACCGCCGGGGGAAAACGAAACCGCAACTTCTCCCAAGTAAAAAAGCCTAGCCGCTTTTTATTTTTTTCCTTTTAAAAACGGCTGGCGCAAATAGTGCAAGTAATTGAATAAAGACAATAAATCTTACTACTTTTTTGAAGGAAAGGTCGAAGGGAAGGTGTTAGAATGTTGAACGAGCATTCACAATACAACCGCAGGATATGCGAACTGAGCGAATTCTGGGGAAGGGGCGGATCCGGCAAGCTTTTTTAATACTAGGCTCAGTTCCACCGGATTGGACATGAGCAACCCATGTGACTGCTGGACCCGCTCCTTCAGTACGGAGAACAATGTAAAGTCAATTACCTAATCCGTGCAACCAAAAAAACCCCCGCAAAAAAACCGGCTGTTTTAAAAGGTGACAGCGGCCTGGGGGGCTTCCCAGCACCCCCCCCCCGAACCGAACCTCTTCCCAGTTTGCTCTCCATGTGTCCTCAACCTTTCACGGAGGGTTTTCCACCTCTCCTCTTCCCAGTTTGCTCTCCATGTGTCCTCAACCTTTCACGGAGGGTTTTCCACCTCTCCTCTTCCCAGTTTGCTCTCCATGTGTCCCCAACCTTTCACGGAGGGTTTTCCACCTCTCCTCTTCCCAGTTTGCTCTCCATGTGTCCTCAACCTTTCACGGAGGGTTTTCCACCTCTCCTCTTCCCAGTTTGCTCTCCATGTGTCCCCAACCTTTCACGGAGGGTTTTCCACCTCTCCTCTTCCCAGTTTGCTCTCCATGTGTCCTCAACCTTTCAAGGAGGGTTTTCCACCTCTCCTCTTCCCAGTTTGCTCTCCATGTGCCCCCGCTGTTTTAAAAGGTGACAGCCGGGCTGGGGGGCTGAGCAACCTCCCGAAGCCAACCCGGAAGTTCGGGTTTGGCGTTCGTAACATGAAAAAAGTTCGTAAGAAGAGGCAAATTTTTTCTGAATCCCAGGTTCGTATCTCGAGTTGTTCGTAAGACGAGGGGTTCGTATCTTGAGGTACCACTGTATATGTATCATAGTTTTACACACAATACTATTTAAATCCTATCACTCCTTTTTTCTTGTAAAGACAAACTATATTTTGAGGGAAAGAAGGGAGGCTCACTTCTGAATTTACTGGAAATAATGAGATGCAACTTCAGAACACTTAAATTAAATCAATAAGAAGTCATGAATGTAAGCAGAGTTTTAAAAATAATTGCTTGAATTGGGTAAAAGTGGTGGAGAATAATTTATGCCCAAAGAAAACAGCAGAAGGGGGTTGCCAGGAATGATAATCAATGGAAATAAATCATTATAGGAAAAAATGTCCTGATCTACTTTGAACTTTACCATAAAAGTATAGACACAAAGATAAGATTCTTTTAATTTTTTTTTTAAATCAAAGGGAACTTTTAACTAAAAGGGAATGTGTGCACACACACATTTTAACACACACACGCGCGAATATGAGTACACACACACACACAAATATATTTATACTGCTCAAAAAAATAAAGGGAGCACTTAAACAACAGAATATAACTCCAAGTAAATCAAACTTCTGCGAAATCAAACTGTCCACTTAGCAACACTGATAGACAATTAATTTCATTTTGTTGTCAGTACATTCAACTTTGTACAGAACAAAGTATTCAATGAGAATATTTCATTCAGATCTAGGATGCGTTATTTGAGTGTTCACTTTATTTTTTTGAGCAGTGTATATAAGGTAGCAATATTCATGTATCTCAATCTAGATGGAAATAGAGACTACCCAAAAGTGTAAAAAATGCCAGTCAATATTCTCACTCAATCAGAAGGGGATCCAAATGCACATGATTTGCCACTATATGAAGTAGAAGGTAGTATACCCAATTTTCATATCCATTTCCTGCCAACTCGCTTCATTTATTGTTTATTAGATTTGTATGCCACCCCTCTCCGAAGACTCGGGGGATTTAGGGAGATTAAGTGATAATAAGTGGATCTGGAAATCAATTACCTAGACATGGTTTTCAGGGGCGGGCTACTGCCCGGATTAGGGGGGGGGGGAATGCAGTGGGTTAGTGAAAATGGAGCTCCACCCCAGAGCACCCAATTTGCACGGAAAGATGTTGAAAGAAAATGCAGGGCGTCCTGCATAAGCCACGCCCACAGTGGGGTAGTAAAAATTTTGGTAGCCCTTGACTGATGGTCTTCCTGTTCATCATGACGATTGTAGATTAAACAAGCTACTAAGCAAAGGACTTCTAAAGTGACAATAAGTGTTATGAAATTCTGCTTCATTTGAAGCAGAATATTTGTTACCTGGTTTTAAACAGGAACAGTTTTAAAGGTGGGGTACATAAAGTGGCTACTTTTTTATAGTACTCCAAATGTGGATATTGACAGTTCTCTATGTTTACATGCACAGGGAAAGAATTAATCTAATATTAGTTGAACTGATTAGACTTCTTTCTTTTCTAAAGAAAACATGCAACCAAATCAATTTAATTAGAATTCCCTCCTACGTTCTAGAAATTTATCAGAAAGAAGATAATAGATGCCTCTAAAACACATCATCCAATATCCAAGCTTCAGGCCGGTTACAAAGGTAAGAAATAAGAGAGCTGACACTACCAAAAAAAAAAAAAAATGCTTCAGGGAAGGTTCATCTACAAACACCAATTGCACTCAATAGTCAAAATGCAGCTTCTGGGTTCTCTCAATTTATTTCTGTCTGTTAGAATGCCTTAAAGAACAAAAATTAAGAGCCTCCATCACCACATCAAATGATTTCTCATTAACATTTTAACATAAAAAACTTGGTATACACATAGGTTCAAACACATTACAGTTTCCAAAAGAATGCCAGGAACAGAAAGAGTGAACTTTAGGGAAGCACCACTATTTGCACCTGAGCCCCCTCCTTCTTGTGTTTCTGAAGTTGATTATGCATACTACTAACAGAAAAGTAGTAGTACCGAACAGACCACCAGTTGCTCCAAAGCCAACATCTGATAAAATACAAAGTAGTTACGAATGGCAAAATGGATGATTTAAGAAACTGCACACAAACCCTATTAATTTCAGCAGGGGCAAGATGAATACAACGATGTAACACCCCATTTCTAAGCAAGGATAGTCTGTCCATTACACCCATCCACGTCTCATAGATAACAAGCCTTGTGTTATCATGAATTAAAGAGCTTTCTTCCTAGGGTCGATCTCCTCTGGCTGTTCATGTGCTGTAGGGCTCCCTTCCTGCTTCTTCTAAGCAGAAGGGAAGGATGGGCTCAGGATGGAATCCCAGCAAATGCCAAGCCTTGATGGGTCCCAAGAGAACCCCCCATCCCACCCGCCCCACCATCTGCTATTACAGAAAGAGATTACACAATGAAAACTACTCTAAAGGACAGAGCAAATGCCAAGTAGTAATGATGTCCCTTCTAAATCCTTTAGTCAATAGTTGGTTCTGGATCAGCTAAACCTGTACACTGCAGACCAGGAGGATCTCATGTAGTCAGTGGAACTGTAATATCATAGCAGGCCGGCAAAAGGGTTCACTTTTGAGCCACGAGAGACAGCACAGCACTTTGCTTTAGACGTCCTGGGTGAAATAGTACAAGCCATCAGTGGTGGTGGTGGTTTCCTCTCGTGTGTACAGTTGTTTCTGGTATCGTGCCGTTACAGGAATGCCTCCTGGTATGCTGGGGAGTGAGACAGGGAGGGAATGACGTTAGCTCAGTCTATACAATGTACATATCTGACTCTCCTGGAAGCTGTGCTTAAATCAAGAACAACAAAATCTTGAAAAATCTCACAAGATTCCAGAAGGAGCCACTTCAAATGAGTACATGCAATTTCATGTTAAAAAGTTGTTCTATACATTACAAGTGGGACTTTGTGATAAAATGAGCATAGATATACCTGAGAAGAAATATTGCGAACTTTTGGCAGAAAGTCTCTTCTTCAACCAAGCTAAAGCTATAACCAGAAACTTTAACGTTGCATGTAACAGCTTTGATATTTA
The DNA here is from genome assembly GCF_031021105.1 of Erythrolamprus reginae. Classification (NCBI taxonomy): domain Eukaryota; kingdom Metazoa; phylum Chordata; class Lepidosauria; order Squamata; family Dipsadidae; genus Erythrolamprus; species Erythrolamprus reginae. The sequence goes on from NC_091951.1 coordinate 99,947,922, forward strand.
GTGGACAGGATTTGTCAGCAAAGCTGAACAATTGCCACAAACTTTATAAATTTGGATGGCTGGTGCATTACCAGTACTCAGCAATCACTTAGTTTATGAAATATATTATATTGTGAAAGAAGTTGTTTTAAAACACTTTACCTAAAACCAACTGTAATGTGAAATATGTTATGGAATTAACTCAATAAATATTTTGGGTAATGCTTCAAAAAGAGATAATAGCAACCTGATCTATAGCATATGTTAGGGCAGAACAGAATTTCTTGCCTTCAACTGTCAGATAAAGAAATAGGATACCAGCACTTTCTAAATCACATTTGTGTACTTATTCCATCCTGAAACTTTTTTTTTGGCATAAGAACTTCAATAGCGATGTGAAGTAGCTGCACCATGTCATGCAACTGAGCAAAAATAGGATTTCTGGCCTTTGCAGGAAAGTGGGGTGGTGGTGGTGATTGGAAAATGAGTTACATTTAATCAGCAAGCCTAAAAACACTACAGAAAAAAAGGCATGCAGTTGGCTTCTAGTAGGAAAATGCCAAATTTCAATGGCATAACAGAAAAAAGTTATGGGGATCCAAAAAGGAGCATGTGGTTTATGGTTCTTTGAAAAAGATTTTCTCTACTTAGGTTTCGCAGAAAGGGTACACCAACAGAGTTTTCATAGAGCCCGGACTGGGGCCCATCCTTGTCCATCTGTCTGGAAGGAGTTTGACTTGGTGACACCTGATGAAGTGAACAAGGCCATTGGAGCTGTGAGTTCCACCACCTGTTTGCTGGATCCGTGTCCCTCCTGGCTGGTTTCGGCCAGCAGACAGGTGACATGGAGCTGGGTCCAGGAGATTGTCAACGCTTCCTTTCTGGCTCCGAACAATGAGGCACTCGTGCACCCCCTCCTCAAGAAGCCTTCCCTGGACCCAGCCATTCTTAACAACTATCGTCTAGTCTCCAATCTTCCCTTTGTGGGGACGGTTGTTGACAAGGTGGTGGCGCTCCAGCGGTCCTTGGAAGAAGTCGATTATCTAGGCCCTCAGCAATTGGTTTTCAGGCCCGGTTACAGCACGGAAACTGCTTTGGTCGCATTGATGGATGATCTTTGGTGGGCCCAGGACAGGGGTTTATCCTCTGTCCTGGTGCTTCTCGACCTCTCAGCAGCTTTCGATACCATCGACCATGGTATCCTTCTGCGCCGGCTGGAGGGGTTAGGAGTGGGAGGCACTGTCCTTCAGTGGTTCTCATCCTACCTCTCCGGTTGGTCGCAGTTGGTGTTAGTGGGGGGCCAGAGGTCGACCTCTATGTCTCTCCCTTGCGGGGTACCTTAGGAGTCCTCTCCCCCCTGCTATTTAATATCTACATGAAACCGATGGGCGAGATGATCCAGGGGCATGGGGTGAGGTATCATCAGTACGCGGATGATACCCAGCTGTACATCTCTATCCCATGTCCAGTCAACGAACCCTGATAAGATGGAGTGGCTGTGGGTTTTGCCTCCCAAGGGTGATTACATCTGTCCGTCCATTACCCTGTGGGGGGGATTATTGACTCCCTCAGAGAGGGTCCGCTACTTGGGTGTCCTCCTCGACCCACAGCTCACATTAGAGAAACATCTTTCAGCTGTGGTGAGGGGGGCGTTTGCCCAGGTTTGCCTGGTGCACCAGTTGCGGCCCTATTTGGACCAGGAGTCACTGCTCACATCACCTCGAGGTTTGACTTCTGTAATGCTCTCTACATGGGGCTACCTTTGAAGAGTGTTCAGAAACTCCAGATCGTGCAGAATGCAGCTGCGAGAGCAATCATGGGCTTTCCCAAATATGCCCATGTTACTCCAACACTCCGCAGTCTGCATTGGCTGCCGATCCGTTTCCGGTCACAATTCAAAGTGTTGGTAATGACCTATAAAGCCCTTCATGGCATCGGGCCAGAATATCTCCGGGACCGCCTTCTGCCGCACGAATCCCAGCAACCTTTTAGGTCCCACAGAGTTGGCCTTCTCTGGGTCCCGTCGACGAAACAATGTCATCTGGCAGGACCCAGGGGAAGAGCCTTCTCTATGGCGGCCTCGACCCACTGGAATCAACTCCCTCCCGGAGATTAGGATTGCCCCCACCCTCCTTGCCTTTCGCAAACTCCTCAAAACCCACCTCTGCCGTCAGTTAAGGGGAAATTGTTTCCGTTTTATGCAAGGTTTGTCTGAGATGTAAGATTGTTTTTTATACTAAGGGGTTTTAAATTGCTTTTTATTGTTGGAGTTGTACCGTGTTTTGTGTTGTAAGCCGCTCCGAGTCTCCGGAGAGGGGCGGCATACAAATCTAATAAATAAATAATAATAATAGAACATGATTTCCTCAATTAAGCAGCTTGCCATTAATTAATATTATTTGTTTGGTTCTATGTGAAGTATTCTTAAAAAAAAAATTCTGATCAAATAAGCAGCTCTCCCGTTGGTTGATATAATTAAAACACCAAAAGTATTCAACTGATTTGTTTTGAGACAACTTGCTTCAGATGATTAAAAATGGATTCACTTAGGGAAACTGAAGACATTTATTATTTACAGATTCGTGCAGGGTGCTTCCAGCAAACAGGCCTGAGCAATAGCAGTTTCTCTACTTTACAGGTAGTCCTTGATTTACATTCAGTCACTAAGCAATGCAGGGTGGCATCATGTCATTGTATTGCTCAGCAACAGCCATTCATGAAGTCCCTGTGAGCACCATTCAACACTTTCTGCTGGCTTCCATCAACCAAAGTAGGCATTCCAGCAGGAAGCGGCAAGTCCCAAGCAGCTAACAGGCAGATAAATGGCTACTGCCCGGTGGGAGAGGAAGCCAGGGGTTCATTTGTGGCTGGGGAGATGGGGCAGGAGTATGAGGCTCAGAGAGGCTGCATAAGGTTGCATGAATGGGGGGGGGGGGGGAGAGAATGCAAGTGCAACAGGGCTAGGGGTGGCTGCTAGTAGATGGGAAGGATGTACAAATCTCTGCCAAGACAGGGCAAGTGTGAAGCTTGGGAAGGCTGTACAAGCAGCAGAGGAGGTGTGATGTGAATGCAATGGGACTTGGGGATAGCCACATGGGCAGTGTGTGTGAGAAGCGTGCGTGATTAGTCAGGAACAGCAAGTATAGTAAGCCACAGTAGAGCATTCCAAAGGCAGAGGAGGGTTAGGAGGAAAGCAAAAGCCAAAGGTGTGAGCCTAGGTAGTCTTATCCCCCTTCGAGCCAGAATGCATTTCCAGTCCCATGACTTCCCCTATAGCGACCACTTCAATTGGTTGAGGTTATGGTTGTTTAGCAAGGACTACACTATCTCTACACTGTGAAATGGCTAGATTATTAGTATCGCCATTCCTGTGCTTAAATTTGTTCCAGAGCATTAGGAGCAAATTTGGGGCAGGCACAAAGGATGGTATGACAACAGAAATTCAATTCAGAGAATGAAGAAACATCAGTTTAATGCTGAATGTACTGGTATGCCCTGACTGTGTTTCTTTGCCCTTGTACATATTTTGGCAACTTGCAGATAAATAAATCAGCAAACATAAACAACCCCCCCAGATTTTTAAAAGAATAACCACTCTATCAGTAGAGTGAAGAACAATTTACTGTAAACCAGAAAATACTGAAGTTATCTGAAAGAAGAATGTGGCAAATGTAACCTGCCCATTAAGAATATTTTTTTTTCTGACTGCTTTATCATTTGTTTTTCTGTGGGCTTCAGCTTTCAAAGGATAGAGTCAATAGCAAAATTCCTACGTTTCCATTCTTGGCATCATAATTATGGCTGCTAGTCATGAAGAACCATTTTTAAGGGATATTAAGCTATGTGGCCTTCTAAAAGGAAATTATATTAATTCAATTTAATGAAGGGATGCAAAACCAAGCATTATATATCACTAAACATTAACACAATTCAGTGGTCACATCTGAAAATCACATTCGTTATTTTAGATTAAAAAAAATAAAGCACTTACTGATTCTTATGTTTGAAGCCACTGATGTGAGCTTGATATTGCTCTATAGAATTCAGTACTATGTTACAGTCATTGCAGGGATATCCCTTTGGAGCTGGAAATATCACAAAATTTGAGCATCAAATTAGCTGAATTAAAGAGCCAAGTCGATATAATTAACCATAAAGAGGCATTCACAATGACTCTATGTACTGTGATGCTAGGAATTTTAAGCAGTGTCATAGTCATTGTCAGTTAAATTTACACAACAGAGTAGATTTATGGTCATATATACAACTTTCCTACTTTTTTTAATTATAGCATTTGCAGGGAGTTCAAAACTTAATTGGAACATTAATGATGTGCTGTTTTCAGGATTTAAATTTATGCTTTCAAACAAAGCAATTGTTACTGCGGTATACATGGGTGTGTTCAATCTGGAAAAAGGCATCTTGAGAGATTAACATTACTGCCTTTCAAAGAGCTGCTCCAATAAAGCTCTGAGCCCACCATGATTGCAATGGTATTAAATAATAATAATAATAATAATAATAATAATAATCATCATCATCATCATCATGGGAGTTCTGATCATTGATTTCCTGAAGCATGATTATTTATGAACACTGTAGAAATCCTGCCGCATAACTATTTTTTTGCATTATACTCTTTCTCAGATTCTTAAACTATACCAGAAGGAAAGTGAACATTTGTTGTTGTTAAAAAAACTACTAAATGGAATGTTGCACAAACACACTGTTCCAAATTGTAGTATTATATTTGGTGATTCATCTGTTTCTGGTTAATTAAGTTATGTTAGAAACATTTTCCTTAGTAAGGATTGCAAACAATATATTCAAATGAATACTTTGCTGTGTAGTTTTTACTGAATGTTTGAAAAAGGCCAAAAAGGACACATCTGTCAGATCACTTGGGAATTATAATAATTTTAAAAGCAAGAAACATATAAAGGTCCCCTTTCAATTCCAGAGGAAAAGAATGAAGAAGGACAGCAGCGCAACAGATAAAATGTTGATTCTTAAAACATCTATGAAAACCATTAAACGTGGTATGTTTCTGAATGATTCCTTATAATTGACAGGACCAGCCATTTTTAAAATCAACAGGGTAAAAGTTGCAGATTGGACAATTGCCTAAAATTCTCATTATGGAAACTTTAAAATAATGTCTAGGTTGCTATTTCCCCTGGTTGAACCCATTAACACCCAATTATGAATCTAATCTATTTTCCATCCAATGCAATCCTCCCCCCAGGATTGCTGTTGCCAAGCAATGTGGTCATGTGACATTTTGTTTTATGACCACATCGCTCAGTGACAGAAATTCCAGTCTCAACTGCCTTCAAAACTCAAGTGCTATCTATAATTAAAATTAAAAGAGGGATAAATGAAGATATCCAGTTGTACATCTCCATCCCATGTCCAGTCAACGAAGCAGTGCAAGTGATGTGCCGGTGTCTGGAGGCTGTTGGGGTCTGGATGGGTGTCAACAGACTCAAGCTCAACCCTGATAAGACGGAGTGGCTGTGGGTTGTGCCTCCCAAGGACAATTCTATCTGTCCATCACACTGGGGGGAATAACTGACCCCCTCAGAGAGGGACCGCAACTTGGGCGTCCTCCTCGATCCACAGCTTACATTAGAGAAACATCTTTCAGCTGTGGCGAGGGGGACATTTGTCCAGGTTTGCCTGGTGCACCAGTTACGGCCCTATTTAGACCGGGAGTCACTGCTCGCAGTCACTCATGCCCTCATCAACTCGAGGTTCGACTACTGTAATGCTCTCTACATGGGGCTACCTTTGAAGAGTGTTCAGAAACTTCAGATTGTGCAGAATGCAGCTGCGAGAGCAATCATGGGCTTCCCTAGGCATGCCCATGTTACACCAACACACTGCAGTCTGCATTGGTTGCCGATCAGTTTCCAGTCACAATTCAAAGTTGGTTATGACCTATAAAGCCCTTCATGGCACCGGACCAGGATATCTGTGAGACCGCCTTCTGCCGCACGAATCCCAGCGGCCGGTTAGGTCCCACAGAGTTGGCCTTCTCCGGGTTCCATCGACTAAACAATGTCGTCTGGCGGGACCTAGGTGAAGAGCCTTCTCTGCGGCGGCCCCGACCCTCTGGAACCAGCTTCCCCCAGGGATCAGGACTGCCCCCACCCTCCTTGCCTTTCGTAAACTTCTTAAAACCCACCTCTGCCATCAGGCAAGGGAGAACTGAGACCCCACCTTTCCTATGTAGCTGTATGTATGATATATTTGTGTGTATGCTTTTTAAAATATATATACCGGGGTTTTTAGGCTTTTTAATGTAAAATTGTTATTTTAAACTTTAATATTAGATTTGTTACTGTATATTATTTTTATCATTGCTGTGAGCCGCCCCGAGTCTGCGGAGAGGGGCGGCATACAAATCTAATAAATAATAATAATAATAATTAATGATAATAATAATAATAATAATAATAATAACAACAACATCACTAATAAGTATCACTAATAAAATGAAGATAAATATTTGGGAAGAAGATGTTTGTGATATTACTGGCACTCACAAGATTGAGTAGTCGTAAGTTAAGAACGAGCCCTGTAAATACAAACACTTAAGCAGGAGTTAGGATGATAATTCCATCACAGATCTCTGCAAAGCAAGTAGGGAGTTGTGGGAATACCAATAAATGAATCAGAATCTTCAACTTGAAGTAAGAACCGCACATACAGAGGCACAAAACTGGGCAATATGGGAGGATATATTTCAGTTATAATCAGGTAAGAGGAGCAACAAATGTCTAAGGTATGTTCCTATGAAACTCCATTATTATAATAGACAATTATATAGGAGGCTAGAAGAATCCTCCAAATTACAGAATTGAATGCTAGGCTTAGATTAGATTGAACCTCCATTCACAAATCTATTGTTTCATTTGCCATTGTTATTTTTAAATATTTCTTTTAAAAGATATTTTTACCACATTTATATTATTTTGAGAGGTCTATCTTTCTGGTCCATATACGATTTTCCTATTCATTTTGATTTAAGCAATCATATGGGCAAGCTATCAGGAAACCCTTGTTGTAAGCCTCCCTGAGTCTCAGAAGGGCGGCATAGAAATCGAATAAACAAACAAACAAACAAACAAACTCTGCTTTTATATGATAGTCTCATGCGGCTGACAAGAATTCCTTCCCATATTACTAACAAATTCTATAAACTGTTTTTAAAAAGTATATTTTGCCAACTGATGATTCTTCATTTACTTGTTTCATTTTACTTACAACTACATGAATTATTTTTCTTAATTCTGATTAAATTTTGATTAAATCATTTTGCTTATTTCTGAATTCTAGTTTATCTCTAAACTACCAAATGTCGTCCTTATTTTGACACGCTTTCTACTCACATTAATGGTATGGATAATTTGTATCACTGTCAACATTTAAATTTAAATTTCTCACTTTTTATTTATTATTTTTGGATACATTGCATATACATTCCTCTTCATCTTCTTTCTAACAAAAACCTTCCACACTAGATTGTAGCACTATAAACAAAGAAGCTATATTTTTGCAGCTCATGAAAAATTGAGAATTGTAGAAAGATGTAGAAATTCCGCCACCCACTGTTGCCTCAGCTCTTTTGCTCTCCTTTTAGTGTCCAAGATTTAGATCTGGGAGAGTTTTAAAGGCATTTGCGAGAAACTGAGAGGCTTTTCCCAAGCCCAGAATTTTTAGGATGTCTCTTTTAATCCCCCCGCCCCCATTGCATAAAACAGGTAATCTTTGACTTACAATGTTTCATTTAGTGATCACTTGGAGTTACAATGGCACTAAAAATGACATAATTGTTTTTCATATTTATGACCATTCTAACATCCCCATGATCACACAATCAAATTTCAGACTCCTGGCAACTGATACATTGATTCACTTAACAGTTGTGGCAAGGAAGTGTTCTGACCTAGGTGTCACAAAATCCCAAAACAGATTTGTCCCAACAAAACCCCTTTTTTATTTGACTAATGTGAATTCCTAGCGTTCAGTCAGCAAAGTCCCGGCAAACAGTCTTTCAAGGGTGAATTGCAACCACAGACCTTATCAGTCCTTGGAGAGTGGCCAGGCCAATATCTTCCAGGCGTGATGCTGTACAAGGAAATACTTGGCAAGGCATATCTGTGAGGCACAACTCAGGTAAGCAAATCTTCACAATAATAAGTGAATTAATTGTATCCTCAAATACCACTCCCCCTTTGCTCATATTTATTCCCTATGGGAGAGGCCATTCAGTGTCCTCTGATGCTTTTACTCATGAGTTGACCTCTGTTCTTTAATTGTTCCCTTATCCTGACAACTCTGCACAGGCGCACATCAGGAACAGGCTCCAGCTGTTCTTCAGCCCTACTTATCTCCGATTCCGAAGGTAGCTGATAACTGTCGGATGGCCCTGGCCCCATCTCTGCTTCCAACTCAGAGCACTCATCAGAGCCTTCCCCAGACTCTAGAACTGGCCCATGTTCCTCCCTACCTCCTCACTGTCCGAGTCTGCGGCCAGCTTTGCTGTCTGCTGGTGGGCCACAACAGAAAGGTCATAAAATGGAGCAACATTCACTTAACACATTTCTTGCTTAGCAACAGAATTTTGGGCTCCTAAGTCAATGATTACCTGTATAAAGGTGAGGCCGCCCAGTATCATCTGAGACATAAAAAAAACAAAATAAGAGGTTAATTATAGCATTATGAACATGTACAACTAATTCTCATCTTTATTCTGAAAGCCTTCTATAAAACTCTCACCATTGGAAACAGCTGGTTCCTCAGGAGTTCTTCCATAGTGTGCCATTAGCTTAAGCTTGGTTTCCTGCTTTTTGTGTTTCTTGCCAACATAGTGTTGTTTTGCCATCAATGGATTATTGAATGTAGCATGGCAGAGATTGCAGAATTTGTCTGGGTCAGATGTCTTTTGATTCTCTTCATTAGTGGACGCAGGAGTGGGAAGAAGATTAGTAGGCTCCTTCTGAATGATTAAAGCTGCTACAAATATGATCCAAAAGATAAAAAAAATAAAAAATTAGAGGAAAGATAAAAGCATATTTTCACAAAACCAAAACTATCCTCACAAGACCAGAACTATCCTTTTTTATTCTGAATAAAGGTTGAATGTTCTTAGCACATGCACATGTATAACAAAACAAATCTGAAATGGCAAAATGATCAAGGATATGTATTCTGTGTGCTTCTGTCAGGCATTTTACCATTGTATCAGTCAGTATGCAAATTCTCTATATATGTATGTAGAGCCGTGGTGGCACAGTGTTTAGAATGCAGCACTGCAGCCTACTTCAGCTAACTGCTAGCTGTAGTTCAGCAGTTCAGATCTCACCAGCGACTCAAGGTTGACTCAGTCTTCCATCCTTCCAAGGTGAGTAAAATGAGGAACCAGATTGTTGGGAGCAATATGCTGATTCCGTAAACCACTTAGAGAGGGCTGTAAAAGCACTATGAAGTGGTATACTGTACTGTATGTCTAAATGCTATTGTATGTTTGTATGTATGTATGTATGTATGTACGTACGTATGTATGTCTGTCTATGGAGTCTACGAAGAGGGGCGGCATACAAATCCAATAAATAAATAAATAAATAAATAAATAAATAAATAAATAAATAAATGTGTTCTTGAACCTTATTATTAGAGACTGATGTATAATGTTTGTACTATGATGTACATAAACTCTAGAGCCGTGATGGCAAACCTATGGCACAGATGCCACAGGTGGCACGCAGAGCCATATTTGGGGGCATGCGAGGTGTTTCCCTATGTCATCTCCAGCATACATGTTAATGCAGGCAAGCAGATTTTTGGCCTTCTCCCCACTCCCCAGAGAGGGGAGAAGTCTTTTTTGCCTTCTCCAGGCTTCAGGAAAGCCTCCTGAAGCCTATGGAAGGTGAAAAAACGCACAACAGGCCTATCGAAAGTTCAGAAACAAACTTCTGGTAGGCCAGTTGTGCCATCCCTAGGCTCTGGAGGCTTCAGTGAGGTCTGCATGCATGTGTGTGGGGAGGGCATTGCATTATGGGTGTGGGCATGCAGGTGCGTGCTATTGTGGGTATGCGCGCCCTTTTGGCACCTGTGCAAAAAATGGTTCACCATCACTGCCCTAGAGTATTCAGACAAGAGGGTTGTTGTTGTTTTTTACCCTCACAATGCCAGGAGAGAACTCCTCTGTACTTTCCTGATCATACCTTCTGTTTTAGGAGACTGCATTTTCAGTTTCAAATTCTTGGCATGAGTCTTGCCTAAGTAGTGAGAATTAGCCACAACAGGTGAAGAGAAGGTCATGTTACAGATGGGACAGCATTTGTTCCTGTCTTCACCGTTACTGCTCTGTTGCTTGTAAAAATGAACACAGACATTTATTGGGATTGAAAGGATAAACAGACAGCATATCAAAATGTCAGATGTTCAGAAACTGGAACTTAAATGAAACAGTTTGCTCCACTCGTTACTAAATATTCTTTATTTACTCTTTATTTAAAGCAAGACAATGAAGTTAGCACAGAATAATTCACGTAAGGCCTAACATGCTGTAAAATGGAAATAATTTACTAGTTGGATCTTATCATCAAACAAATAATGTAACAAGAGAGATCTTAAGTTTAAAATAGGTTTTATATGTCTCTGTAACTATATTAATTTACATTTGTCTCTGAACAGTACTCTTCTAATAAGCTTCTTAAGTTTATTTTAATCAGAACTGGATTCAATGTTTTTGCAACAATGCCCAATATCAAAAGTTATCTTTGGAACATTGTACTATTTGCTGCACTGAATGCATCTGACAAATTTCCTATTGTAATAAATGTATGATGTGCTTATTCCTCTTTGGAGTTCTGGTATTACCTGCTCTGTATCCAGCTTTATTTTCTTATTTGGATAGAATTCCTCTTCTGCATGGATAGACATGTATCTCCGAACTTTGTTTGCATGCTTCTTACTCTGAAGGAAGATAACAGAAGACAAGAAGACTAAGCAAACCTAGGAGCTTTTATTATATGAGCAATTTCAACAGCTACTTGTAGTTTAAACCATACCTGATAATGAGCAAGCTTCTGGGATTCAGAGATGAGCACTGCGCTACATACTTTGCAATGGGCATCGGTGAAGATGTGGCTATTTTCTTTGATCAGCTGATCCACTATAAAAGGCAAGGAGAATATTAAATATGTATATATACCTGAATGTGAACATGTGTAAATAATTTAAAAACTATGAATTCTTGCAGTCACCAAGTAATCTTCATGGGCTTTTCCAGAATAACACAGAGCTCAAATATTCTTTGATTTGTGACAAATATGAGTTAGATGTTCTGAAATGACAATTTTAATGCCTTAATCAGACAAAAAGCATATACTTTTTGAGAAAAAATTATTTTATTCATTACATTTAATTCAATAAAACAAAAAATAAGTGTCCTTGACACTGGGCTTGACTCTTGGTGATTTCATGTTTCTTGACAACAATCTAGAAATAGCTTGCCATTGCCTTCTCTTCTACTTGTAAAGAAAGTAATTTTATGACGGCACAATTAAAGGATCAACATTTTTTTCAATGATTGATCTGCATTCATTTTAAATATAATGTCAATGCTTCCTTTAGTTTTCAGCTAAAAAATAACATGGTCAATGGGAGTCTTTCTCTAAGAAATTACAGTTCCAGCATTGTTTCTGGCTTATACATCTTCAACATTTAACATCGTATGTTGTGTCAAGAAGATAAAGAACCATTTTATTGGTTGTTTTGACAATATATGTAATGGTCAGTGTAAATATGAAACTATCCTACACCAAGTAACTGCTATGTATATATGGATTAAGACTGAAAAATATGTGTGAATAGAGAATTTCATCTATCATTGATCTGCAGTTCCGTATAAAGGCACCCCATTTTACAAACTCCAGCAAATCACTACCCTGAAACAACAAATTACAAATACTGCTGTTAACAGCATCAGAGAAAAAAAAATCATCTGAATTATTAATTAGCAATAGTAGATCATAGTAAGACCCTCAGATAACAAGTACTTGTGGTAATTTTATATTAAGAGATTTATTGTAGAATATGTGTTTAGATTATTTGCTTTGCTATTTTTGTTCTTATAAAGATTATGGGAGCAACAGAACCATGGAAAACATGATGCTTATTACTTATACTGTTCATGACATTCCTTTGCAAAAATTTATTTAAAAGATTCATACCTAATACTGGTAATTGGGAACAGTTTTTCTAATCCTGTTAACAACTGTTCCCTGATAAACATTCCAACAGCTTGTAATGATGTTTAGTGAAAATCCATCAACTGTATCCCTTTCCAGTTTAGATTTGAACATTCTCCTTACCTATTTTTAAACTTTGGAAGAGTCTGAAGCTCAGCATAAGGAAGTAGCTATATATTACTAATTCAGACAGAAAATATACGGTAAGCTATTTGGGGATGCGAGTTCTAATAAGGTCATCATTACATGTGCAAATGAATCCATATTACATATGACAACATAGAAATTCTTCATCACTTGTCACAAGAGGTTCAGTTCTTCTCTGATGTAATCCCATTTTGCCTCCTTATTCTATCTTCAAAAATTTTCTAATGTCCATTGCAAGTGCAGAAATAACACCTGTCCTTATCCATTTTGATTTAAGCTGAGGATGAGAACTAGACAGTATATATTCATGTCTGTGATTCAGACGGACTATTTATAAGATATTATATTGATAAGATGTCATTTTAGGTAAAAGATGGTGTTGAAGATCTCTTACTAGCTTGTTGACAGAAAAGGTAAACTAATTCTGATAATTAAGACAAAGTTTTAGGCTTAAAATCTCTTTTTATTTGTAAGCAGCACACCAAATTTAAATTCTATCAAAAATAAGATCAATCCAATCTTTGTAAAATCTATTCATTACTAATATAAATCTATTAAATTCACATTTAAATTGTGTTTCAAAGTGGACCAGTATGTCTACCACAGATTAAAAGATTAAAAGCAATGAGACAACTTCTGGTATTCTAAAATTATTACAGTCTGCAAGTTTTTCTGTCCTTTCTTATTATCAAATGTATGTCAATAGATCTTGATGACTTTATAGATCCTTCAAATATATTGGAGCATAGTTTCTAGCTGGAAGAAAGGAAAATATCCTTTCAGGTGTTGAATTACAATGACCAATATCCCTCACAATTTATCATGCATTCCTAGGTAAGAGTCGAAATATTTCAGCTGTAATTAAAAGACCTCATATTCTCAATCTTAAATTAGACAAGGATGATTTTACTGATTTTATGCTATCATTTTCATAGCCCTAATCTTTGGGGAAAAAATTAATTAGAACTGAAGACAACCTGCTATCTTTTATTTTAAAGGGCCTAACTCAGTGGTTCCCAACCTTTTTTTGGCCATGCCCCACATAAGCATCTCTAACACCCTGATGCTGTAGACTCCGAGGCTGTCCACCACAGAGATCCCCTTGCACGAACGGAGGTGGTGGCAGCCTTGGAGGCTGCAGCAACGCAGTGCCGAGAAGGAACGGCTGTTGATTCCTTGAAGAAGCCGCCGCTGCGTAAGTCGGAATATTCATGTAAATCGGAGGAATATTCATGTAAATTCATGTAAAGCTGACCAGACTAAAGATAGGACTGTCCTGTCTATCTTTCAGTAACAACAAAGGTAGTTCATAATTAAGTCCTACTACTGCTCCCCACAGTTCTCCCACGGACCTCTTCCACACACACCCGCCACCCCCAGCCTCCGCGCCGCCGCCCAGCTGTCATTTTGTAAAGAAGCGAGAAGAGGAGGAGGAGCTGGATGCTAGTGGTGGCGGAGGAAGGCGAATGCGGCCCAGAGGCTGGGAGGGAGGCGGAATACGGGAAGAGGAGGGAGGCAGCCTCCACGCTTTTCTTTCGGCGGAGGAGCTAAGTGGCCAGAGAAAGGGATCAATGTAAAAGCGCCGCTGGGCTGGGAACGTCTTTGGCCAATTAGCTCCTTGCCTCGCCTCTGTCCCCATTCTGTTTGCTTCCACTTCATCTGCCAGCCTTCGCGCATTTCTTTCGGCTTCGGGCTGGGCAGGAAAAGCTAAGCAGCCAGAGACATTGCCAGCCCAGTGGCACTTTTATATTGATTCCTTTGTCTCCGTCCGCTTAGCTCCTCCGGGGGACAGGAGGTCCGGCGCTTCACCTCCCCTCCCAGCCAAAAAGGCAAAGACGGCGGCTGTAGCAGCTGCTGCAAGAGGTTTCCCCGCCCCTCGCCCGTGGCTGGCAGAAGAGCGCTCTTGCCCGGCGGGAGGTGAAGAGTGCTTTGCCCAGTGCTTTGCCTCCCGCCAGGCAAGAGCGCTCTTCTGCCGGCCACAGGCGAGGAGCGGGGAAGCCTCTTGCAGCAGCTGCTACAGCCGCCGGCTTTGCCTTTTTGGCTGGGGGGGGGCAGGAGGTCCGGATCAAGGAGGACACCCGAGTTGCAAACCCTCTCTGAGGGGGTCAATAATCCCCCCTCCAGAGTAATGGACAGACAGATGGAATTGTCCTTGGGAGGCAAAACCCACAGCCACTCCGTCTTGTCAGGGTTAAGTTTGAGCTTGTTGACATCCATCCAGACCCCAACAGCCTCCAGGCACCGGCACATCACTTCCACTGCTTCGCTGACTGGACATGGGGTGGAGATATATAACTGGGTGGGAAATGCCCTTGAATGATCTCACCCAGTGGTTTCATGTAGATATTAAATAGCAGGGGGGAGAGGACTGACCCCTGAGGCACCCCACAAGGGAGAGACCTAGAGGTCGACCTCTGACCCCCCACTAACACCAACTGCGACCGACCGGAGAGGTAGGAGGAGAACCACTGAGGAACAGTGCCTCCCACTCCCAACCCCTCCAGCCGGCGCAGAAGGATACCATGGTCGATGGTATCGAAAGCCGCTGAGAGGTCAAGGAGCACCAGGACAGAGGACAAGCCCCTGTCCCGGGCCCGCCAGAGATCATCCATCAACGCGACCAAAGCAGTTTCCGTGCTGTAGCCGGGCCTGAATCCAGACTGCTGAGGACCTAGATAATCGGCTTCTTCCAAGGACCGCTGGAGTTGAAGTGCCACCACCTTCTCAACAACCTTCCCCATCAAGGGAAGGTTGGAGACTGGACGGTAATTATTAAGCTCGGCTGGGTCCAGGGAAGGCTTCTTGAGGAGGGGGCGCACAAGTGCCTCCTTATAAAGGGCCGGAAAGGACCCCCTCCCCAAGGAGGCGTTGACAATCTCCTGGACCCAGCTCCGTGTCACCCCTCGACTGGCCGAAACCAGCCAAGAGAGACACGGATCCAGTAAACAGGTGGTGGAACTCACAGCTCCAATGGCATCGTCCACTTCATCAGGTGTCACCAAGTCAAACTCCTCCCAGACAGATGGACAAAGACGTTTAGCCCCAGTCACCTTGACTGACTCGTTGTCAGTCGACTCTGTTTTACAATTGGAGTCGAGATCCGCTCGGATCCGAACAATTTTATCAGCGAAAAACGTGTTAAAATCCTCGGCACTACTCTGCAAGGGCTCCCCAACTCCCCTCTGATTAAGAAGGGAGTGGGTTACCCTAAACAGAACGGCCGGGCGGGATTCCGCTGATGCAATCAAAGCAGCATGATACGCGCATCTTGCCGCCTTGAGCGCCACTTTGTAAGTCTTAATATGAGCTCTTACAAGTGTTCGATCGGATTCAGACTTACTCTTCCTCCATCGCTTTTCCAGACGTCTCTTCTAGCGTTTCAACTCCCGGAGCTCCTCGTTGAACCATGGAGCTCTACGGGGTCTAGTGCAGCGGAGAGGTCGCAACGGCGCAATCCGGTCAAGAGCCTCCACTGCAGCCTTGTTCCAGGCCTCAGCAAGAGACTCTGCCGAACTGTGAACGAGTGTATCTGGAATAACCCCAAGTGCCTTCTGGATCCATCATAATTGGTTCCGCCTCCCTGCGGGGAAGGATTGGAGCCAGGAAGTTAAGCCGCAGTAGGAAATGATCTGACCATGACAAAAGCAACACTTCTAAGCCCCTTAGTCTCAGATCATTACTCAATTGCTCAGAGAGGAATATCATATCGGGTGCGTGTCCACCCTCGTGAGTCAGACCCTGAACTACTTGAGTCAGGTCCATGGCTGTCATGGTGGCCATGAACTCCTGTGCCAGTCCAGAGGAACTGCCAAGTGACGGTAGATTGAAGTCCTCCAGGACAATAAGTCCGGGGAACTCCAACGCCAACCCGGACACCTCCTCGAGTAGCACAGGCAGGGCTGTTGACACGCAGCTGGGAGGCAGGTATGTGAGTAACAAGCCCACCTGAACCCCTAAGTCCAACTTCACCAGGAGGGACTCGCAACCCGCAACCTCTGGAGCAATGAGCCTACGCAGGCAAAGACTCTCCCTGGCTATAATAGCCACTCCTCCCCCCCCTTCCCTGGGGTTCAGGTTGGTGCCATACCCGAAACCCAGCTGGGCAAATTTCAGAGAGAGGAACTCCTCCCTCTGGGCCCAGGCAGGTTTCGGTCACACAAGCCAGGTCGGCCTCCTCATCTAGGATCAAATCCTGGATGAGGAGAGCTTTATTTACCACCAACCTGGCATTGAGTAGCAGGAGCCTGAGCCCAGGGCCAGGATTACACTCGTCACCAGTATTTTGGGTTGAGCTCAAGGAGCCGGAAGAAGGGATCGCTACTAAGCAGCGATCCCTCCTTCCCCTGGAACGGCTAGCTCCATGGCTCCCACCATATCTGCCTCTCCCCAGCAAGACCGGAATGTTTTGACCGTCCGCCACCCCAGAGATAGGTGCCCCTCCCCTCCTGCCTCCCCAGCGTCAGGTGTGCCAAGGGTTTCATTTAAATCATAACCATTCATTTCATACATACTGTAATCCCACCCACCCACCCCATTCACCATCCCCCTCCCACCCACCCCCATTTATTTCATTCCCATAATTATAAAAATCCATTGCTAAAAACCCTAATAATTAATTTAAAAATAATTACTTAAAAACACTAATAGTATAGTCCAATTCACTCATAGCACCAATAATAATTTATTGATTCACTCTTCTGGAAGATTCTAGATGGAAAGAGGACCCATAAACCGCAGGGAAATAACTTTTTTCTCTCTCCCATCAATCACATCACTTAATTTCCCGAGAAATCTAGTTCTAAAGTTGTCGACCGAGGGGGGCGAGCGCCGTTTCCCTACAGCACAAAGGAAAAGGCGAACTCATTAACACCATTTTTTTCTTTTTAAAAAGTGTATTTTCTATATCCTGTTGTAAGCCGCCCAGTCCTTGCATAGAAATACAATAAACTAAATTAAATCTTATTGACCAAGTAACTGGTTTAGCGCACGGTTCCGTAAGCTTGGGACTCAAAAAGCCTTTTTGTCCCGATTGATTTTTCCTTTAAAAAATAATAATCTCAAACTTCGTGTCCGTTGGGCTTTCACCGGCAACGAATTCAAACGGGGGAAAAAAGTCTCCGGAGCTCTCGCCTTTGGCAGGACCTACAAATGTCGAAGAACCTTCGGGAAGAGGCAGAAAGCCAGCCAAAAGCAGGGGGGGTTGAGAGGAGAGGGAAGCAACGGTTTGAGCGGCGCTCGCTCTGCCACGTGATTAGCGGGCGAGGGGGAGGATCAGTCACCGGTCCCAATGCTTGAAGCACCGCCTGAGGGCTGCAGCGGGGAGAAGGGTAAATGGCCAGCATCCCCAGTCCTACTTTTTGACGCAACCCCGCACGCTTCTAGGAACACGGTAGGACGATAAGGTACAAGACCGCCGGTCCTGAGAAACAACCCATCCTCACCTGCCTCTTTTCCCACCGGCAAGGCTGAAGCGTCCCCGTTGCTACCCGCTTCGTCCGCCATCTTCTTTCCAGCGTCGCCGCCCCCGAAGTGTCGGCCTTCTCCCACAACTCCAAAACATCGCGAGAGGTCCCCGAACCAAAAGGCGCATTACAAGGAACGCGAGAGTCCACTTCCTGAATCGGCACGTCGAAAAGTGGGAGGGTTCCGTTTTCTCGCGATACTTCATTTCAAAGCCGGGGGGGGGGGGATGAGAGCACGTGACCAAAGCGGAGTCCACAGGTGCCCGGAGATGGGCGGGCGTTCGACGGGGATTGAAGTCCCGATTGCCGTTCACTTGACGCTGTCATGTGTTTTTTAAAGTTCTTCAGAAACGTTTATGTTTCGCGCCATGCGTGAAAAGACTCGTAATGCATTTGAGTTGTATATCTTACAACGTCCAATTTCACGTCCGTAGGAATCCTTGTGGCATTTGAAACCCTTGCCGGGAGTGAGGAAAAAAACCCCAGATATATTCCACGTCATATTTAAAAACAATTCACGTGAGGCGAGGAATAAATGTTATTAAATGAGGATAACGAACAATGCCCAATTGCATTCAAGGGCAACGCTTGGTTAGAATCCTACAAGACTCAGCATGATACCATGGTCTTTCGATACCGTCTTTCGTTCAGAATAGGTATCATTTTTTATTGGGCAAGTGTGATTGGACACAGAAAGAAATTGTCTTAGGTGTTTATTGATTGATTGATTTTGTCCAATACACAATGGGGGTCTTAGTGGGTATACACATAGTAAAACACATAATGAAAGTTATAGAGAATATACTTATAGTAAAATATATCTAAGAAAGAAGAGAAGATATAGGAATAGAACATTGAAAGAATAGAAGAAGAGATATAGGAATAGAAGAAAGGTATAGGAGATATAGGAGAGCAATAGGACGGGGGACGGAAGGCACTCGCCTTGTACCTGTACATACTTTCAGTGCATAAAAAGACAAGACTGCTGCATAAGTTAGAGGATGAGTATTGATGTAGGAAAAGAAGATATGATAGATTGTGATGTTTTTCTGGTTTAAATATGCAGAGCTGTAAGTTGCATGCATATACAGTACAGTGTGTGTATGTACTGCTCAAAAAAAATAAAGGGATTATTTAAACAACACAATATAACTCCAAGTACTGTAAATCAAACTTGTGAAATCAAACTGTCCACTTAGGGAGCAGCACATTCAACTTTATACAGAACAAAGTATTAAATGAGAATATTTCATTCATTCAGATCTAGGATGTGTTCTTTGAATGTTCCCTTTATTTTTTTGAGTAGTGTGTAAATTTTTGTTCGGATTTTTAAAAACCCGGACGCACAAACATTTACATACATATGCCCGAAAAGATATGTGTGTGTGTGTGTGTGTTTGCAGTTACTTTCGTTGTTTTTTGTTTTCTATGTATTTTTGTATACGTCATAAGCGTCAGCTTTTAAAAAAAATCAATAAAAATTTTAATTTTTTTTTTTTTTTAAAGACAAGGTAAGTGAGGGAAAGAAAAATCTTGGAGGAAAATGAGCCGCTCAGCCACGTCTTGTGTAACAGCACGGTCAACTGGTAACACTTCACTGAGGAAAAGAAGGTTACGAAGGAGAACAAATCTTAAACTCTGCCTCCAGTTCCATAGCGCCAACGATTGGAACCAGGCTCGAAGGGGACGCTCCTCACCCCGGAGAAGGCGACCCGAGTTCCCGCGCGCTCACGGCGCACGCGCTCCACACGTGACCCTTCCCGCAGGGTGCGCGAGTGGCCCTTCATCTTAGCTAAGGGACTTGAAGCTCCCGGAGCCAACATGAATGTGGGCAAGAGGCCCGCTTTTGGATGCGCTTGAATCTGCCGGCGAGAAGAAGCAGAGAGTCCAGGACTTAGCGTTGTCTCCTGGCATAATTGAATAGGGAGGGGGGAAAGGGGGTGGTAGTGAGGGTGGGGGACTGACATAGACCCGCTGTGGGGAGGGAACGGGCCGGTTGAGTACAGTAATCCCGACCCGCCAAATTCGTTTTGACAAAAATCTGCCTTTCGGATCTTGTGGTGTGAAATCTCCTTCCATCTCGGGATCTTCTGCCAGGACTGGGTTGTCCCTCCAGAGTGAATTCTGTGAGCCTGCCTTTTTCCTCCCCTGTTTTTCTTCTTCTTTTTTTTGGAATTGCAGTCTTTCTAGCTCACTTTTTCCGCCCAAAGCAGGACGGGGAAGTAAGTTTATAGGGATGCGTGGAGGGGAGGCTGGGGGGGAAAGGGAAAGGGAGGGGGGGGGGTCGCTGACGCAGAAATCGTCAGAAAAGGCTTCTCATAGGACCAAGATATGTGTGATCTGTTTATGAATTTGATGTAAAGGCACAGCTGTGGGAGTCCTTTCGGATATGAGGGAGCCCAAGAGTAATAAGATGGTCACATTAAGTCAATGGGTTCATTCGATTTAAAAGTCACGTCCTTTCGGCCCTGGCCCTGGTTATTATTTAATCTTCCTTGTTTTCGATGGTTTTTTCTGGCACTGCTATGCGCTGCTACTTGCTCTTAATATTTCTGTGGAAAAAAACAGAAACTGTGTGCCGTTTTTTCTCCCTCCCTCTGATAACTTACAAACCTCTTCATGCTGTCACAGGGCCATGATAAAAAAAAACCCTTTCACCAACTTTTCTCTTTGGAACAAGGATGGTGAGATAATTCTAGAAGTTCCTGTGTTGTAAACTATTAGTGAGGAAGATTATCCTGGAACAGAAGTCATTTTAAAAATGTCTGTTCCTAGCTTAATGTGGTTAGTCAAAGAGGATAGAACTTTCTGCCTGTCAAATATCTTTATGTAAAAAGAGAAATGAAACCCATTATTTGTGGCCTTATTTGCACTTGCAGTCCTTCAGAATATATTGTACAAAAATACTAAATAAAACATCCCATAGATATTTATAATTAGATTTAAAAAAATATTTCCTAAGTTTTGGTTTTAATACCACAACAGTGGCACTTTTCATTTGTATCGCTTTCCAGATGTTTTCTGCTTTGTTTACATGCTATTGTATGTCATAGTTAAGGTTAATAACTCGTGCAATTTAAGAGGACAAGTCTTTTTTATAGAATATTGGTATTCTTGTTCATATACCCTGTCATTGGATTTGTAAATAATGGTAGTACTGTAATATGTTCGAACAGTGTTTAAAATTGAATTCAGGAATTTATTTTGTTGGTTGTTCTTAGCTTTTCAATAATGTGGGGAAAGTTTATTAGTAGTTGAATTATTTATTTATTTATTTATTTATTTGTCAAATTTAGATACCACCTATTTTAGAGTGACTGAATGGGAGAACTTCGGGAAATTCCAGAACTATGGGCTAGACTTGGGAGTTGAAGCAGGAAATGAGAAACCATTTATGTATTTTTGATACTTCCCATTGGACTGCAAAACTGCTGCATGGGTTGTTTTGGAAATAAGATGAGAGACGACCACAGGAAATACAGCCTAGGAAATACAGAATGTAATAATGAATATATTACATATAAAATGTGTGTATGTGTGTGTCTATATAAATATAAATATATATATATGTCACATGTTTTTGTTGAATTTGAAAATTAAGGGAGATACAGAATATAAAGTAGTTTGTCGGCTATGAATACATTAACTGCCTTGGAAATGGCCCTGGGTTGGGCCAAGAGGCAAAAAAGGAGCTGTGATGTTTCTTCAATATACCAGGGTGATGCTGATAAGTGAAAAGGAAGGGAGACTAATATAGGCTATTTCAAGCTGTCATCAACTAGACACACCCTTACTGGGATTTGAACCTGTAGCCTGCTGCATGCAAAGCAGGATATTAACATCTGAGCTACAGGCTTGCCTCCAAATCCAGGGAAGAACCATATGGTTGATTTTCTGTCAAAATCACCCTGATATTCCCAAATATGGGAGGAAACAACTTGTGGTTTCCTTTTGCCTCTCGGCCCCACGCAGGGGCCATTCCAAAGCAGTTAATTTTTTTTATTAAATTGTTGACAACTATAATTTAAATGGTTACATATTTTGCTGATAAGTGAAAAGGAAGGGAGCCTAGTATAGATTTATTTCGAGCTTGTTATGCTCTTGTCAGCTAGAAATACCCTTACTGGGATTCGAACCTGTAGTCTACTGCATGCAAGGCAGGATATTAATCTCTAAGCTACAGGCTTGCCTCTGAATCAGCTTTTACATGTATTATATTATTATTATTATTATTATTATTATTATTATTATTATTATTTAATTTATTAGATTTGTATGCCGCCTTTCTCCGTAGACAGTTAGCACATAACTTAGAACTACAATTCAGCCCAAAATTTCTGTTGCTAAGCAAGTCATTTGTTAAGTCCCATTTCATGACCTTTCTTCCCACAATTGTTAAATGAATCATTGCAGTTGTTAAGTTAATAACATGGTTATTAACTGAAACTGGCTTCCCCATTGACTTGCTTGTTAGAAGGTCACAAAAGATGATCATGTGACTCTGGCATACTGCAATTGATTCAGCAATTTGAAAGTGGGTGGCCGTGAGTAGGTAAATGGGTACTACTTCAGTGGGTAGGGTTAGTGCCCCAACTGGGTGAACTCCAATGTTGATGTTACAGGTTAATCCTTTGAACCCAAAGTGCTTCGGCGCTCTGGATATGACTGTAGTTGCCAAGTGTCTGAATTTCGATCATGTGACCATGGAAGTGCTGCACCAGTCATATGACTTTTTGAGTAGCATTGTAACTTTGAATGGTCATTAAATGTAAGTTGAAGACTACCTGTACACAGAACAAACCTGCCTGCAAGTGCCGCGTGGAAGGTCCCAGAAGGCAGGAAAAGGTTTGTTTACAGGGCATCACATAGATATACCTTGCAGCATGATTGCACATTGGGAGCTGAGCATACACCATTTTGATGGTACCCTGTCTTGCCAGTTTGCTGATTTTGTGTTTACTTTGTGGTGTTCTTCCTTTAGTAGTGACTGAATTACTGTATTGTGTGAAATTAAGCGTAAGCATGTACTGTATGTACATGTTTTTAAACTAATGAACAACCTCTTGAAATGTAACCTGTTTGTCAAGACAGGACTACCATATACAATATCTGTTGATCATTGAATTATTTCCATTGAGCAAAAACAAATTTTCAAAATTTGTGAGATACAAAAGTCCAGTTACTAATTGACAAATGATTCTTAAAAGTCACAATCATATCTTTTTATGGCTCAGATACACTATAAAAAGACATTTCTACTTAATAAGATTAGAAAATGCATCAACATTTTGTGATTAGTAAAAACATTATTTGAAGTGTCAATGAATGCAGGGAAAACAAAGAGATTGGAAAAGTCTGATTTAGCAATGAAATATTCCAAAGTGATTGATTTATTTTAGCAATGATACTTTTTACAGATAATTTAAGCAGAATCAAGTACAGTATCAACTGTCAAATGTCCAAAAATAATTTGTTTGCATGGTTATATCTTCATAGATAACCTTAAAACATTTGCAAAATAAAAAGTAAAACTTGAATCTCTACTTTATGTATTCATTAAGGATGGCAAAATGCAATTCAGGAAAGCGTGCTTAGTAATTGAAGACAACAAAATTGTTGAAGAAGATGGATTACAGCTAATGAATGGTAATACTATAAGACAATTGATGGCAGAAGGAGGATATAAATATTTAGAATGAATGCAGACCTCTGACTTACATGACTAAGTTAAGAAAATACTAGCTGTAAGAAAATACTAGCTCTAATTATATAAGATGAATCTGAAAAAATTAAATGCAGGGAACATAATTAAACCCATAAACACTGGGGCTGCTCCAATTACTCAATATACCACAGGTATAATTGATGGGACATGGGCTGAATTAGATATCCTTGGTAAGAAAGTAAGAATATTAATGATAGTGAATCATGATTTCCATGTTGATAGATTTGTTGTAAATAAAATAGGGAGGAGATTATTCCAAGTAAAGCAAATGATACAATGAAAAAAATACAATTATTATGTCAGGCATAATCAGTAATGGGCTGCCAAAATTTTTACTGCCACACTGTGGGTGTAGCTTATTTTGTGGGTGTGGCTTGACGATCATGTGACTGGATAGGAGTGGCTTGCTGGCCATATGACCACGTGGGAATGGCTTGAATGATCATCATCGTTCAAGTGAACTGTTAAGTCCTTGACTTACAACCTTACCAGTGTCGCTTGCTGGGGTGACAATTTGCTTCGCGTTTCTTGCGCTGTCCTTCCTGGGTCGCCCCCCCCCCACCTCAGGCTGGGTAGCTAGGCGAACGGGTGCTGCCAAAAGCATAAATGCTGCCAGCGCTGCTTCCAACCAGGTGGGAGGTGGCTGCGTGAGGCTGGAGGGGAGCCGAGCAGGAGAGAAGGAAGCTCGTCCGAGGCCAGGAAAGAGGAAAAAAGCAAGGAGCGCAGACACAGCAGCAGCAGCAGAAGGGGAAAAAAGGAGAGTCGGGCCAAGACCAGTAATCCAGGAAGTGACAGCCACCAATCAGCTGGAACTGCACACACATCTTCATTTCCACCAGTGGAACTGCATTCCACCCCATCCTGCCTGCTGCCCACCCCTGGGCATAGCAACTGGTAGAAATTTGCAAAGAGAAAGAAGGCTATCAAACATTACACAAAGTAAGCATCTGATAGTCAAACTAAAACCTAAACTCCTCATGGGCAATATATTTATATTTTACGAATTCAATTTATATGGCTGCCTCTCTTAACCATATTACCATGCAAGGTAAAATATTATAGTAACTGCATACCACCCAGAATAAAACCAGACAGTATTATCAATAGTCTTGATATAGGCACTCCCAGGTAGGATTAAAGAACCAGGTTTTACAAAAAGCCAAAAGGGTCAGGATAAGTCTAATCTTCAGGAGATGGCACCACAACAGAAAAGACTTCTCTTACGTCAGTAATGGGTTCTAAAACATGTTACTACCAGTTCAGGTGCACACACGATGCACAGAAGCATTGCAGCCGGTAGGTGGGTGAATCTCCCACCACTACCACTATCAATTCACTGAATCCACTGCTGTCTTAAATCCTTCCAGAGGACCTATGTCTAATAGATGGGACCCAGATTGTGCCTCTGCTGCTGGAACTCACAACATAAGTAAATACCGTATATTAAAGAAAAATTAAATTAAAATTTGACATGGCTAAAAACTGCAATTCTTTAAAAAGAAACTGCAATAACAATCATGGCGGCCCAAGCTATATAACTCTGATCAAAGCCAAAGATTATTTATTAATTTATTCAACTTTTATGTCGCCCTTCTTCTTAGACTCAAGGCGGCTTACAACATGTTAGCAATAGCACTTAGCTATTGTTGAGCACATTTCAGAAGAATTAACCTACAACACTGCATTTTAACCATTGTGCCATCACAATGCCATTGTGTCTCTTTCAACTGAAGTTGAAAGATTTTGGAAGAGAAAGTAAATTATATTGCTAATAATAATCTGAACTCTTAAAACCATACCTGTAGACTAGCCAAATATTTTGACATTTTAAATGAATTTACTTGACACCACTGTCTTTGCCAAAAACTGTCTTGCTTGGAACTTTCTGCATACTATGATTCCATGATTCTCATGCTCTTGTTTAAAAACCGTATTGTTAGAAAATACAGTACTCGTTCTAAACACTATGATTTTGGATGAACAGACAATAGTTATTACTATTATTAGATATACAACAACATGAAATAACAGTTGCCGGTTCTTTAGTTGATGTTGGCTTTTGTTTAAATCAAGAACTTGGGATGTTGTATTAGCCTAGTATATGTGTAGATCCAAGTACGGTAGTTTGGTCTTTTGTAATTGACCGAAATTTTGTCAATGTGTAGTTTTGTTCAAGATTTTTCGATATGGTACCCAGTGTGCCAGTTACCATTTGGATTACCACAGCCAGTTTACGTCATAATCTTTCACTTTGATTTTCAGATCCTGATACTTTGTGATCTACTTCAGTTATACCTTGGTATTGCCACATCAGCTATTCACACTTTCTGGTGTGTTACATTCCAAGAATGAACTCAATCTGTATAGTCTGGAAGACAGAAGGAAAAGGGGGGACATGATCGAAACATTTAAATATGTTAAAGGATTAAATAGGGTTCAGGAGGGAAGTGTTTTTAACAGGAAAGTGAACACAAGAACAAGGGGACACAATCTGAAGTTAGTTGGGGGAAAGATCAAAGGCAACATGAGAAAATATTATTTTACTGAAAGAGTAGTAGATCCTTGGAACAAACTTCCAGCAGACGTGGTTGGGAAATCCACAGTAACTGAATTTAAACATGCCTGGGATAAACATATATCCATCCTAAGATAAAATACAGGAAATAGTAAAAGGGCAGACTAGATGGACCAAGAGGTCTTTTTCTGCCGTCAGTCTTCTATGTTTCTATGTTTCTAAGATTATCTGTACTCAGAAATCCCCATTTTTTTAAAAAAAATTGTAATAGTAATAGTAATGTGTGTTCTATTGGTGAACTAGGGCAGAGAATGGCAACTTTTTTGTAGCAAAAAGTATATTTCTGTTTTTGTTTGGATTTTTTACTCTGCAGAGCTGGAATATTCAATTTAAGCAGTTGATGAGTAAGTGGGGTGAAGCTAAATAAAGGGCATTACATTTATTGGAGAATTGTACATACTATATAGGTATAAGCCACCAATGTTTATGTGCTGTTAACTGGCAATTGTTGGCAAATTATGGCAGTCTGCCACAATGTATCAAGAGGGGCCTTCAAGGGGCCAAAGGATGATCTCACTATACAAGATACATTGTATGTCTGAATAATTAGTTTCACATGCCTTTGTCTTTGTGTACAATTTTCTGGACTCATCACTCCCAATTGCTCATTTGAACTAATAGATTCCTATTTGTGGGTGAGATTTTTACTATAAGAAATTTGAGTTCATAATTTTCCAAACTAGGAGCAATTGTTTTTCAGAGTAGATTTCTGACAGTCATTTAATGCTTCAACCTATTCATGTTGTGTGTCAGATTTTTTGTTCAAATACCTGCCTGCTCACAGGTACACATACATTTAAGTGAATGAGGTAATAAGGTAATAATTACATGTACTAGATGGAGGGCTATAATGGAGGGCTATAAAAATATTTTAATGCAAAGTTTGTGTTGGGTTTATGTCATATAAATCATTTTTTGTGTGTGGAACACCTCAGTGTTGGGCATTGTAAGGAAATGTGATACCGATATAGAATATTCTGGCGTGTCTGATATAATACTCCCAGGGCAAATATCAACCTATATCATGTGAAATGCTGTTTCTATTTACCAGTATGTGGTATGATTAGAAATTTCCCTTGTATAAATCAAAGCAAGGATGGGAACCCAATCTCGGTGAGTGATTGCAGCCCCTAATCTGCCCAATAAGACTACCGTAGATAAGGGCGGTCTTATACAGCAAAGATTCACCTACTGATGCTATCTATTTTCCTCTTGACCAAAGAAAAATATTCCATTCACTTTTGCTCCTACTTTATTCTTTGTGAAGTGATTCATTTGGAATATGCACATTATCCTTAGGTGAAACATAAGAGCCTACGTTTCATGGATTGGGGAACATGCAGAATAGTTTTGGCTGATCTGGCGCCTTGTATTTGTTACATCTTTCTCACTTGAAAGGGGGAACAGGAAGGACAGGGCATGGATGCACAGAGTTGCTCTTGCCAGCATTCATGCTTTACTTGAGGTCCCATGGACTGTATGGATCATTTATGTTCAGAGATTCTCTATTCATGGTTTAAAGATTTGTTCAGCAACAGTTATACTCCGCCCCGAGTCTTCGGAGAGGGGCGGCATACAAATCTAATAAATAATAATAATAATAATAATAATAATAATAATAATAATTATTATTATTATTATTATTATTATTATCATCATCATACAAAATTAACCAGGCATGAATTTTTGAAGGCAAATGTACTACGAAGCCAGATTCCCCCTTTCTCCATAAGCAACTCATATATTTTTTGAGGAACAAATTCCTTTGATTTCAGTGGAACTGTTAAAATATGAGATTTTCAGTCATTGCAGAAGAGAGACTTCTTTGATCCATAAGGTGTGAATCTGCATTTGTGTACTTCTCACTTGTTATTTGAGCTTTATTCTGATCTGATCTGTTAGCAGGTGCATGCAACTATTATACAAGAATCCCAGAGGTATTCTTTGTTTGGGAAGCTGTTGAATGTACCATTACTTGATATATTCTGTTTAAACCCTAGTAAGTATAATATACTGCTCAAAAAAATCAAGGGAACACTCAAATAACACATCCTAGATCTGAATGAATGAAATATTCTCATTGAATACTTTGTTCTGTACAGAGTTCAATGTGCACAACAGCATGTGAAATTGATTGTCAATCAGTGTTGCTTCCTAAGTGGACAGTTTGATTTCACAGAAGTTTGATTTACTTGGAGGTATATTGTGTTGTTTAAGTGTTCCCTTGATTTTTTTGAGCAGTGTAGTAAAGCTACTTGATCTATGATGCTGATTATCAATACTGTATTCAAGCCTATTGATCTTTAAAGATGAGAGTTATTTGTTTTTGGCTTTGTGTTTGAGTGTTTTAAGCTGTCAGGATTGTGAATTATCTTACTGATAATTGTTTTCTGATTCATCAAAGTGATAAATGATGAAGAGGGGAAGTAGCAGTCATAAAAAGGCTATTGTCAAGGATACCTTGAAAATTTCCTTATTTATTAATGGATCATCTTGGCTGTCTTCATTGAGAGAGAAAAATGTTCTGAAAAGTTTCAAGATGAAAAACAAAAATCCTTAATAACAAACAGGGGACTAGAAAATCATCCTGGTAGCCAATGCACAAAATTAGTTGCAGCTATTAATTCTATAATTGTTCTGTTTGGCTGATACTGAGTATTAATAATAATAATAATAATAATTTATTAGATTTGTATGCCGCCCCTCTCCGAAGACTCGGGGCGGCTCACAACAAGCGATAAAACAATATTGTACAGGCACAAATCTAATATTAAGAAAAAACTAAAAACCCTATCAATTTAAAAAACCAAACAGCACATACATACCAAACATAAATTATAATAAGCCTGGGGGAAAGGTGTCTCAAATCCCCCATGCCTGGCGGTATAGATGGGTCTTAAGTAGTTTACGGAAGACAAGGAGGGTGGGAGCAGTTCTAATCTCCGGGGGGAGTTGATTCCAGAGGGCCGGGGCCGCCACAGAGAAGGTTGTTCCCCTGGGGCCCGCCAGACGACATTGTTTAGTCGACGGGACCCGGAGAAGGACAACTCTGTGGGACCTTATCGGCCGCTGGGATTCGTGCAGTAGCAGGCGGTTCCGGAGGTATTCTGGTCCAATGCCATGTAGGGCTTTAAAGGTCATGACCAACACTTTGAATTGTGACCGGAAACTGATCGGCAGCCAATGCAGGCCACGGAGTGTTGTAGAAACGTGGGCGAATCTGGGAAGCCCCACGATGGCTCTCGCGGCTGCGTTCTGCACGATCTGGAGTTTCCGAACACTTTTCAGAGGTAGCCCCATGTAGAGAGCGTTGCAGTAATCGAACCTCGAGGTGATAAGGGCATGAGTGACTGTGAGCAATGACTCCCTGTCCAAATAGGGCCGCAACTGGTGCACCAGGCGAACCTGGGCAAACGCCCTCCTCGCCACAGCCGAAAGATGATGTTCCAATGTCAGCTGTGGGTCGAGGAGGACGCCCAAGTTGCGCACCCTCTCTGAGGGTGGTGTTTGTTAAGCAATAGAGTTTGAAAGAGAGGGTGTGGCAATGAATGTGGGGGAAAGTATGAAAGCATAGCAGCATTTTCAGTGCTTTCTCACTTGACTTGTTTCAAAACTGTTAAGGGACAGCAGTCTATTTGAATTTCAGAGCTGCTACAAGAGTTCTGTAATTAAATCTCTATGGGCTATTTTGAAAACTAGAGTATAAACATGAGTTATTATATACTCTAGTCACCAAGAGTAAAAAGGTAAAACCTGAAGGCATGAGCTTAAGAACTAAGGACCAGCACAAATTTTGCTTTTTCTTTGGAGGGGTGAGGGTGGGTGTCTTTCCCAATGTATCTCGGTGAATGCCAAGACATTAATATAAGATAAAAACATAGCTGGATTTATTATGCACAGAATCATTCTGTAAATTAAAGGTAATATTGCTACAACAGGGTTTTCTCTCTACTCCAATTCTAGATTTCTTTTTATTACATCAAGAAATATGAAGAGCAAGCAGTTGTATAAGATCATAGATGAGTGTTTTGAAAATAGTTCTGTTTATTTATATTTGCCTCCTGTAATATTGGAGGTTGAAATAATTATTTAGAAAAGATTAAATACAGTAACATCTTGATTTCTCTAGATATTGTGTTCAGTGGTCCAAATTCTATTATATTTTATATCATTATACCAGTGGTGCAAATGGCATAGTTTTCAACATTTTCAGAGCTATATTGACAAACACTTTGGTTTATTGGTCTTTGGGGAATAATGGTTCCCTTCATCCAATTAGTCCATTAAAATATAGTTTTACTGTGTTTATTTATGTTTATCTGCTAAACTTTGACATGCAACCTGTAATGTACAGATCACTAAAATGTTTTCCAACCCTTTTTATTTTCTGAGGTATAAGTTAAGAAATCCAATATACTGTTTTGGAAAGCAGTTTGGGGTATTCTATTTTTTTTTAACCTTGGCAGCTTCAATTAATGTTTAATTTAATCCCCATAGAGTACATCTCATTTATTTGGTTAATAAATAGCAAAATTTGCCTACAGGATGGGAATTGTGAACTACCTCAGAATTGGCATATACAGGTATTACCAATGTAACATAGTTGCCAGAGTGCAAACTACATATTTAAAAACCACATTCTCCATTAAGAGTGGTGAACATATCCAGCTTATCCTTCTGGATATAGAAGACGTTTGGACTTTTTAGAATGAAGGACAGATATTTATGGGGGGAAAGAACAATGCTTCCATCTCTTCAAAATCTGTGTTGTGTATTTGCAATACCCCAACGTTGGAGAAGTCCGGAATGTCAGGAATTAAAAATCCCTGGATGATATCTTAATGCAGAAGGTAGGCCTCAGTTTAGAATGCTGAGTCATTCTGAGGCAGTTGAGCATGCAGCAACCTAGCAATTATGTGAATAGTATTTAATTAAGCAAGAGTTCCCTGCTCTCTCTCTCTGTCTGTTCTCTGCTTGTTTGCTGTTAGCTGTGTGTTTGGTTGCTGTTCGTGGAAATAGATTTGAAGAAGCTGAAATGCTGCATAAATTGGTTCCTGTGAGTTATTGAACTAAGATAGTTGTAACAAGGTGCCAGTAAGATACTAGTTTATTGTATGTTTAGCATAGACAGTAGTAGTAGTAGTATAAAGAAGTAAATATATTTTTACACAACTTCCTACTGCTGCTGTGTTTCATTGAAGACTGCAACTCTATTTCTACTGGTCTGTGGCTGGCTGGCTGGCTGGTTGGTTGGGTTGGTGGGCTGCCTGGGCTGGTTTGCTGCTTGGGCACAAACAGACTAGCTTCCGCAAATGCAAGCTCTGATACAGAAGTTCAGGATGGTAGAAATAGTTTTAACCAGAAATTTATGCTGTGTTTGTCTAAGTTTTATTTTATTTTTCTATATAAACCATAGTATTAGATTTCATTTCATTTTCATTTTATTGGATTTGTATGCCGCCCCTCTCCGTAGACTCGGGGCAGCTAACAACAGTGGTAAAAACAACATACGACAATCCAATACTAAAGAAGCTAAAAACCCTTATCTTAAAACCAATCATACATACAAACGTACCATACATAAATTGTGGAAGCCTAGGGGGAAAGAATATCTTAATTCCCCCATGCCTGACGACAGAGGTGGGTTTTAAGAAGCTTGCGAAAAGCAAGAAGGGTGGGTGCTATTCTAATCTCTGGGGGGAGTTGGTTCCAGATGTTCATCCTTCATTTCTACTTCAGATTATCTCCATTATTATATTTTATATTTTTCTCGAGATCTTCTCCTAATCTATAGAAATAATTTTAAATCTTAGCAATCGCTCTTATTCCTATTCTCTCTCTTTTAAGGTATTTTGTTCAGTTGTCTCTTTATTGTGGTGTCTGAAACACAACATTTTGGAAGGATTTTCCCCCTCTTTAACTCATTTGTCTGCTCAGCAGCTTGGTAATTCCTGAAAGACATTCAAGACCTGCATTTTAATTCTTAAAGTTTAAAAGTTTTATTGCATTGCATTACAGTATTGCCTTGAAATAACATTTTTATTTTGTTTATTTTCCTATAGGGAAAGAAAGGGCTAAATGCTAAATGCTGTACCATGTATACTTGTTGATAGAAGGGCGACATACAAGTCTAATTAATAATAATAGTAGTAGTAATAATAATAATAATAATAATAATAATAATAATAATAATAATAAACAAACCAAGAATTTTAGGTGCCAAAAGTTGAGTTTGGCTTGATTGCAGACCAGAGCTCAGATTTTTAAGCCCATCATCCCTGAAGCGCACATGTAGTAACCAATTGCTTAGCATTATCCTGTTAAAAACTGGAGGGTCGGCTTATCTAGAAATGGACTTATTCATGAGTGTACATAGTAGATACCACACCTCTTTGATACATGGCCAAAAGATGGCGCTATAAAAATTAGTTCAATGCTTGCATTTCAACATTTTAATTTTCAGAAAGATAGACCTATGTGTTGGAGTCCTATTTCTTTGGCATACCAAAGTTGATAGGTGGGTAGATAGTAGAATTATTAACCAGCTATTCCAAAACAGGAGGTAGAATACTTTGTAGAGATCCAAATGGCATCTAGGCCAGAAGATTTATGACCTTTGCAATCGTCCATTTTATATACCTCAGCATTGTTTCAGTATATTTTACACATTGAAGGAGGATGGGACCTGAGTACCATGGAAAGTATAGACTTTCCCCTCCCTTTCTATTAGTTATAATACCTGTATTCTATAAGATTAGAAAGATATGTCCATTTTTCATCAGCAGTAAATGTTTCAGAGATTGTGATCTCTATCGTTTCTTCTATAACTAAACTTGGAACTATGGATTGATAGAATATAAGCTAGTGGTTAATGTGGGAACTGAGGCAAGGCTAGCCTAGCCTCTGCCACCTGTGATTTGGGTAGTTGTATCCTGGTGCTTGTTGTTTTTCGTAACTCTTCCCATTGTGTCTTGCTTTTCATTTAACCTAAAAGTTCTTTCAAGATAAGCAGCATTAGTCACCTCTCTTTTTTAAAACCCTTCAGTGAAAATCATAGTCACCTGAATTTATCTTGTGTAATCTTTACTTCTTTACTTGCTCCCCTGTTGTTCCCTTTTCTTATCATAGTTAAAAACTGCACTGTTGTTCTTTATATTGTAGCAAGAGCCCATTTTTCTATTTAATGCCAATTCATATCAAAACAGTTTCCCACCATTGCAATTATTCTGCCATCAGGAAATGGGTTTATGCAGCACAGTATGAAGGAATAGGCTTTATTCTGTGACTTTTGTTGATTAAGAAGGATGCAGTTTAGAAAGCTAAGAGAATTATGTATCACAGCATTGAGCATATATACAAAGATAACAGCCCTTCTCTATCCCCTGTTGTCTTTCTGGAGGATTGTGCTGTATGAATCCATATTGGAATCTAGCTGTTGGTAAAGCAGCCTCTTGTCTTAATGCTCTTACAGACTAGTCAAGTACAAGTAGTCCTTGAAAACAATTAGGAGTGGAACTTCCCTTGCCAAATTAGGCAGTTAACCAATTTTACCCTGCAGTTTTTTCTCTGGGATTGTTAAGCAAATTGCCATGGTGGTTAAGTGAATATATGATTATGAACCACAATGTTGTTAAAGTTGTTTCTATAAAAACTCTCTTAAATGAGAAATAGGTTATCAGAATGTGTTATGATCAGCTGAACTGACTGTCAGAAAACTTTTGTCTGTTGTAGAAGAAAAGGTTTTGCAATGTTGCCCCCTTCCCTTAGTTGTCTCACAGTCCATACAGCTTTCACTGATAAAGCTTTTTGTATAACTCTTTTGCTATGTATAGTTTGGGAAATTGCTAAATATCGTTTGTCAAAAAACTTAATTTCAATTACATCTTTACTTGTCTTCCCTCTGTTTCTCCTAACTCTTAGCATGTCCAGAGCTAATAGTCACAGGTTTTCTCAATGTTTTGCCTGCAAAGTACCTTTTCTGGAATTAATGCAGTGAAGCCCAGTAGAGGGCACAATGAGTACGCTGTTTAGCAAGAAGTTTAATAATAAAAAAAGGAAACCCAAGTGTTCTTGACCTTTTCCTTCCTCAAAGTGTCATTTAATCATTTTGCCATTCTTCTCACCTCTGCCTCATTTCCACAGTGTACCAAGCCCTTGTGAGTGACAGTGTCTGAAAAATGTAACCCCATCCTGTGCCTAACTGAATATGAAAACTGCTGCTTCTGATACTGTATATTGAGTTTCCTTTCTAGATTGCTGAATCTTGCCTGATTCCTTCTCTTCACTTGGTGGGTTCTGCACCAGTATTGGAGAAGCTAATGTGGTATTGAGGAAGGATGGCTGGTGGTTTCTGATATTTAATGTGTAACTTTTCCATAAGGGATAACTGTTATTTTCCCTCCCCCCCCCTTTTCCTTTAGAATGTGCAATTAGTTTTTGTTATACCACTTTAATCTGCTTTAAAAGGTACCCTTAATTGGATGAGCAGGGATTTATGAACGCCTCTCTTAATGCTCTCAATTTACCATTCAATATGATTAGAGTGGAATATAGGGTGTTTCACTTCAAGGTAATAAGGCAACATTCTGTCAAAAAGAAAGGAAACCAACTAAAAAGCTTTAATGCATTTTGTTTCAGTGGAAAAGATGCCAAAGAAGAAGCGGAAAACTGTAAACGAGCCTGATTCCAAAGATCAGGGAGAAGAAGAAAAAGAGCCAAGGGATCTGTCAAATGCAAAGTTAACACATTCTGTGGATACATTCATTATCATATCTGACAGCGATGGAGAGGTGAGTGAACAAGAGCATAAACAAATATTGACTTTGGGGATCTAGTTATATACCAATATATATATGATTGAAATGAGTTCAGGCACTTGAAAATCTCCTGTATAAAAGCAGAGGTAAATTATATATTTTTATTTATTTATTTATTTAATGAATTTATTTGCCACCCATCTCGTATATATAGTAGGAGCCACTCTGCTTTTTAATATCCGCGTCCAAATGCCCCAGAAGGTGTGAAGTTGATGTGATGACATCACAGGCATTATAATTTACTTATTTATCATACTTAAATAACCGCCCATCTCACATGAAAGTAATTCTAGGCGGTCTATATAAAACTTAATTATTAAAAAATACATAAGTCACAGTAAAAAATAAAAAGAGGTGCACAAAACAGGAGAGGATAGTATTAAGGGAGACATCTCAAAATCTACCCAATCCTAGAACTCCCAGACCTGGTAACATAGCCAGGCCTTGAGGAACTTGTGGAAGGTTAAGAGGGGTGAATCTTCTCTGAGGGCAGAAGATTTCACAAGGCAGGCACTCTGCCAGACAAAGCCTATCTCCCGGGTCCCACCAAATGCAATTCCCTGGCAGGCCTCTCTGCCAGACCTAATAGGATGGAAGAGGTGGTCTTTCAGATAAGCCAGCCCCATTCCACGGAGAATGGATTTTTAAAGGTAAAAATCAACACCTTGAATTAGACCCAGAAACAGACTGAAACCTATATAGCTCACAGAGTGAAGGTGGATACCACTCTACATGCACGTAACTGCCCATACAACCACTACATTTTACACTGGGTGAAACTTCTGATACTTCTGACAGTCCCATATAGAGCTCCTGATAGAATCCAAATGAGAGGTAACTAGAGCATGAGGACTCTTATGCTTTTTAAGGTGAACATTGTTTCTACTTAAGATATTGAGATTGTTCTTTCCCAATAATCTTTCATGTGTAGCTTGTACGAGTTAGCAATAAACACATTTATTCCATGTTTATTTCCATTTTTGTTATTAATATACAATGTACTGTATTTTTTGGAGTATAAGATATACTCTGGCATACAAATCTAATTTATTATTATTATTATTTGTTTGTTTGTTTGTTTGTTTGTTTATTTATTGGATTTTTATGCCACCCCTCTCCGTAGACTCGGGGCGGCTAACAACAATGATAAAAAGCAACATGTAACAATCCAATTAATAAAACAACTAAAAGCCCTTATTATAAAACCAAACATAGCACACAAACATACCATGCATAACTTGCAATGGCCTAGGAGGAAGGAATATCTTAACTCCCCCATGCCTGGCGGCATAAGTGAGTCTTGAGTAGTTTATGAAAGACAGGGAGGGTGGGGGCAGTTCTAATCTCTGGGGGGAGTTGGTTCCAGAGGGCCGGGGCCGCCACAGAGAAGACTCTTCCCCTGGGGCCTGCCAAACGACATTGTTTAGTCAACGGGACCCAGAGAAGGCCAACTCTGTGGGACCTTATCGGCCGCTGGGATTCGTGCGGTAGCAGGCGGTTCCGGAGGTAATCTGGTCCAATGCCATGTAGAGCTTTAAAGGTTATTATTATTATCTCTGCCCCCAAGAGGCTGAAAATTTGGGTGTGTCTTATACTCCGAATGTAGCTTTTATTAAGCTTTTTTCCAGTCCTAACCAGGTGCTAAAGAGTGAAGTGATCTTCCCTGCTTTGCTAGCTAAGCTATCTTCCCTTTGCCTGTTTTTTCACCCTTGTTCCCTCCCACAATTAATAATAATAATAATAATAATAATAATAATAATAATAATAATAATAATAATAATAATATATTAGACTTGTATGCCTCCCCTCTCCGAAAAGCTGGACCTTTGGGCTTTAGAAGTCTTTTTTCAGCTGTAGTGAAGATGATCTTCTGTGCTTTGCTAGCAAGCGATCTTCTGCCTTTTTTTCAGCCTAACCAGGTGCTAACGAGTGAAGCGATCTTCTGTGTTTTGCTAGCAAAGCGATCTTCCCTTTGCCTGATTTTCTCATTGTGCCTCTCTCTGAAGTGAAGTGTTTTAGAAACTGTTTTTTATCTCCAACCACACGTGCTCAAAATCAGCAAACTAATGTGCTGAAGCTGACCAGAATAAGGAGAAGCCAAATTAATGCCTGGTAGGCAGATTATTTTTCCCTAGTTTCCTCCCCAAAATCTAAGGTGTGTCTTATACTCCGGTGTGTCTTATACTCAGAAAAATACGGTACTTTAATGTTTAATTCTACAAAATTCAAAAAATCAAATTTATTTACCAGTGACCAGTAAGGGCCCATAGGGTTGGTTTTCTCCGGATCCCATCAGCTAACAGTGCTGGCTAGCGGGTCTGCAGGGGAGGGCCTTCTCTGTGGCTGCCCTGGCTCTCTGGAACCAGTTACCTCCTGAGGTCTGGACTACCCTCACCCCATTGACCTTCTGGAAAGCAGTAAAGACCTGGCTTTTCCAACAGACCCGTGGCCGTTGATCCTATGGTGATATCCAGCAAGATCCAGCCATGAACGGTATGCAGAGGTTTAATTGTTATATCGTAAATTGTTTTTAAACTGTTTTCAGAGGTTTTAGTACTATTATTAATGTTTTATATATTTGCTGTATTCCTTAGAGTCCTTAGGGAGTTGGGTAGCATAGAAATTGCATGAATGAATGGATGGATGGATGAAAGAATAGCAAAGTTAATTCATAGAAAGCAGGGTTCTATATTAAAAATAGAAATGAAAATATATTAACTTTACATAATATTACATATTGGAAAGCACTGTTGCTTTGATAGCATTATTCCTACCTGACTTAAGAAGTGGTCAAAAGCCAGCTTCTACCTAGAGTAAGAAATCTTGCATCAATTTAGTTTCTCGGTGGATTAACAAGCTCATTTTTAGAGCCCTACTTGATTTTATGGAGAGATGATTGTGGGTTAAATAGTATCAACAAATCAACAAAAAACTGCTGCAGCTAATGTTAGAAGTAAATGATTCTACCCCTTCTAGGTACCAGATGTCCATCAAGGGATTTTAGAGATAGTATCTGGAAAAAAAACTTTAAAAGCTTCTTAAATGCTACCATATTTTGAAATTTGCTTGGAAATCTGCTTAATGAGAAATGTCTAAAAGTTTTGGGGATAACAATTCATTCCAAAATGTTTCCTTTGATACTCATTTTCTTTTAATGTTAAATTCTCATGATAGCATCAACTTGTAAAAGTGTTGTTTACTTGTACTGTGTGAACAGATGTACAAATGAACTAGCCTAAGATAGGAGCTGTATTCTGTCAAATGTAACAAAACTATGTTTAATCACTAAATCAGATTGTTATCATTCTGTAGCATTCAGTATAGTATTCATATATCAAATTTGCTTGGAAATCTGCTTAATGAGAAATGTCCAAAAGTTTTGGGGATAACAATTCATTCCAAAATGCTTCCTTTGATACTCATTTTCTTTTAATGTTAAATTCTCATGATAGCATCAACTTGTAAAAGTGTTGTTTACTGGTACTGTGTGAACAGATGTACAAATGAACTAGACTAAGATGGGAGCTGTATTTTCTCAAATGTAAAAAAAGCTATGTTTTAATCACTAAATCAGATTGTTGCCGTTCTGTAGCATTCAATACAATATTTATATATCAAATGCAGCAATTCTTAATAGTAATATTAATAATGTTTTATGAATTAACAATTGCATTTTTGATTTTAGGAATGATCTAAGTTTTCCTATAAACTGAATGTAAGCCCTGTGAAATTACTGATGGATTTTAATTTGTTAATGTATGCTTGCAGTTTTTATAGCTTTGCCCTATTTTTTTTTTAAAAGACAACTGTGATTACAGCATTAACACATTGCCTAGAGAATTTCAACTCTAATTAGTAGATTTGTGTCTAGTATTTTAATGGCCAATATTGATATAGTTATTGTTTGAAAATACTATAAAATAGCGGTAGACGTTAAAAGGGAGAAAACCTTTACTGTTAATAATATGAAAATTAACACCTGTATATTTATTAGAAATCTTCTATCCTAAAGACACTCTTTTAAAGAACTGTATGATATAGCAATGATTATTACTTTGTGCTGAACTTCCAACCAGACAAATATGTTAAGATAACTTTGGATTTGTTTTGTGTAATTGTTCTTCATGCTGAAATTCTGCTGTACTTGAGATAATAGATCTACTGCTAGTTATAATTATTTATATTATTGTGTATACATATGAAAGTAACTGTCTCATCCAAAAAACCAAAAATCCTAAAATTTTCTTCAAATAATTATGTTAACTATTGGTGCTTTGGTTTGTATCTTTGAATTACTAAATCAGTGTTTCTCAACTTGGCAACTTTAAATGCATGGACTTCAATCCTCAGAACTCCCCAGATAGAAAGGTCCATACATCTTAAAATTGCCAAGGTTCGTTCGTTCATTCATTCATTCATTCATTCATTCATTCATTCATTCATTCATTCATTCATTCATTCATTCAGTAAGCCATTGACGACAAAGATGAAAACATTGTAAATATCGAAACCATCAAAAGCATCTATTAAAAACAATTAAGAAACATATACCTCATTCATTTCTGGTTGGATCTTATAAGGATATAATGGTGAGATCAACAGCCCCAGGCCTTTAGGAAGAGCCAGATCTTCACTGCTTTGCAAAAGGCCAATAGGGTAGGGGTAGTCCAGATCTCAGGGGCAATGAATTCCAGAGGGTCGGGGCAGTGACAGAGAAGGCCCTCCCCTCTGGGCCCGCCAGTCGACATTGTTTAGTTGACGGAACCTGAAGGAGCCTGACTCTGTGGGATCTTACCGGTCATTGGGAGCTATATAGTAGGAGGCCGTCCCGAAGATAACCTGGCCCTAAGCAATATAGAGCTTTAAATGTAAAAACTAACACCTTGAAATGCGTCCAGAGACTGACCGGAAGCCAGTACAGCTCGCAGAGGATTGGTGTAATGTGGGTGTACCTATGTGCTCCCACGACAGCTTGTACCGCTGTCACAATTGGTGTATCAGGTGAACCTTTACAAAGGTTCCCCTGGCTACAGCTGTTAGACGTTCTAATTTAAGCTGTGAGTCCAGGAGGACGCCCAAATTGCGAACACGTGTCTGAGGGGGATAATAAAAGTGGAGGTACTCATTGCTCCTACTGCCTTGTCAGTTTCCTCAGGAATCACAGGCTTAAACTCATCCCATACGAAAACAGGACTAAGACCTGTCCCTGTTAACTCGGTCAAAATTGCCCAGAGTCCAGATCTGTCCGAATCTGAGTGACTTTATCTGACAAGAACTGCACAAATTCCTCAGCTCTACCTTGTAAGGGCTCCTCCACTCCCTCCACATCAAGGAGGAAATAAATAGGGTGGCTGGGCATGACTCAATGGATGCGATACATTGTGGAAAAATACAAATGTTTTGCTGCAGGTATAACCACTAAATAAGACCTAATAAAGGCTCTTAAAAGTGTTAGATCAAATTCAGAGTTACTGGTCCTTCAGCGTCGCTC
Source organism: Erythrolamprus reginae (assembly GCF_031021105.1). NCBI lineage: Eukaryota > Metazoa > Chordata > Lepidosauria > Squamata > Dipsadidae > Erythrolamprus > Erythrolamprus reginae. The sequence continues at coordinate 99,988,380 of NC_091951.1, forward strand.
TAGATCAGTGTTTCCCAACCTTGGCAACTTGAAGAGATCTGGACTTCAACTCCCAGAATTCCCCAGCCAGCAAATGCTGGCTGGGGAATTCTGGGAGTTGAAGTCCAGATCTCTTCAAGTTGCCAAGGCTGGGAAACACTGCTCTAGATATCTCTTCTGGCGCTTCATCTCCTGGAAATCCTCGGTAAACCAGGGAGGTTTCCTGGATCCATTGCCATGGAAAGGTTGCAAGGCACAATCTGATCCAGTGCCCCCAATACTGCCCTATTCCAGGCAATCACCAGGGATTTGGCCAGATTGTGTATAAGGGAGTCGGGTATCTCCCCATGTTCCTCCTGGAACCCTTCAGGGACCATTAGGTGTCTGGGGTGGAACCACTTAATTGGCTCCAACTCCCGGCGGTGGTAGTTGGACCACAGCAGGAAATGATCTGACCATGAAAGCGGAGAAAGGTCTATATCCGTGATGGCGAGCCTATGGCACATGTGCCACACATGGCACGCAGAGGCTTGTTCTCTGTCAGCTCCAGCACGCCTGTGCGCCTTGGCCAGCTGATTTTTGGTCTTCTGGAGGGTGCGAGGGAAGTCATTTTCCCCTTCCTCAGGTTTCAGGAAAGCCTCCGGAGACTGTGGATAGCGAAAAACTGACCCAACTGGCCTACCAGAGATTTGTTTCTGAACTTCCAATAGGTCTGTTGGGTCCGTTTTTCGCCATCCGCATACCCATGATGGCGAGGGCAAAAGGTGGCCCAATGTGGGCCTACTGGAAGTCCCGAAGTTTCAGTGAGCCCTGCGTATATGCGGGGGGGGGGGGCAGCTTTGGTGCGTGTGCATGCATGCATGGGGGGAGGGCATTGCATTATGGGTGTGGGCACATATGCATGCTATTGCGTGCATGCTCTTTAAGCACCTGAGCAAAAAAAAAAAAGGTTCGCCATCACCCCTTAAATTCAGATCATGTCCCTCCCCCATGGGTCGGACCCTAAACTACTTGGGTCAGTCCATGGTTGTCATGGAACCACAAACTCTTGATCCACCTCCGAGGATTTGCCGAGTGAATTTACCATCAAACTGGGGAACTCCACCGCCATCTCAGCTATTGCCTCTAGGTCGATCTGAGGCAGGGCTGTTGTAACGCAGCTGGGTGGAAGGTACGTCAGCAACAAGCCCAACTGGACCCCTGAGTCCAACCTCACAAGAAGAGACTCACACTCAACAATCTCTGGGGCAGCCATAAAAGAGCCCATTTAGTTTGGTCTAAGTCAGTGGCTCTCAACCTGTGGGTCGGGACCCCTTTGGGGGTCGAATGACCGTTTCACAGGGATTGCCTAAGACCATGAAAAAAGACAAATTTCCCATGGTGTTAGGAACTAAAGCTTCTATTCTGGCGCCTTGGAACGTATATTTTTACAATCCGACCAATCAGGCGTTTACAGTGGGGGTGTCCCTCTCACCTTCCTGCCAATCAACTTAAAGCTCTGTTGGGAGAATTGGCCCTAGACTTATGGTTGGGGATCACCACAACATGAGGAGCTTTATTAACATTAGAAAGGTTGAGAACCACTGGTCTAAGTGAAAACATTTCTCAAAATATTTAGTAAATGGATTTATTCAATTTGCCTTCTTTATTAATATAACCTTGACTTTCATTTTGTTTCTTGAAAAAATATTTTCTTAGGATTGTGTAAAATATTTTGACTTTTCAAACTCCTAGTTGCCTTATAATAAAAGGACACAAAAGTCTGGCCTAAAGAACTACATACACTTTTATAAAGGAGTTCATTCTGTTTCATCCAGCCATATTAGGTTGAGATTCCTTACCAATATAAAGGGAGACTCAGAAATCAGAGATTAATTGAATTGTTGTTATTCCAGCAGCCTTTCATCAGACATATTTAGAACTAGTCTCCAGTATTGTTTTTGAGTTGGGGTGTTTTGGAGCAGTTGCAGCTGTAAAATCTCCTCTGTGGTTTTTTTTTTGGTGTATCGCTTGCAAATTGCATTTTCTGTCATGCTTTATTGTCAATGCCATTTATGCTGTCTCGCAACTTTTTAAAACCTTTTTTTTTTGCACAGGCTTTGTTTGTTTCAGCATCTGCTAAGGCTAATCAGGAGAAGTGTTTCTGCCCAGTTGTTTGATCATTGTCGTTTGCTTCTGAACAGTACAAGCAGATGACAAAAGTGACTTGAGACAGACTACTGTATGTAATTAGTGTCTTCATCAGTTTTTACTGCTGTTGATCAAAAAATGTAGTTTTCTAAATGTGTAGTTAATAAGCTGGATTCTTGTATTTGCTGCATTTGTATCGCACCTTTCTTCACTGAGACCAAAGCCATCCAGTGAAATAATTCACAATAGAATATAATTACTAACTAAAATGTTCCATGTTGAAACCCAATGTCTGTCCATTGAGTCACGATGGTTGTTTCTATAAGATCAGATAATCAGGAAGTTATGATTAATGTGACAGAAAACCCACAGAGAAAGACAATATGCAGTATTGTTCGAATAAATGCAATTCAGCAATGCTGGGAAATTAGTTTCTGTTGACTATTATGGTGGATTGCATTCTTGATACAGAGGTTAATAATTCCCTCCGTTGAGGTTGCATTCATTGTCGCCATGTAGTTAATTCATACTGGAACGATCAGGCTATCCTATTTCCTTTCTGTTTTCAAAAAATTCCACTATGTCCTCTTAATTTTTCTCTAAAAAATCAAAACAAGAAATGCCACATGACATGGCATGCTACACTTGTAACTGAATTTGCCAAATCATAACTGTTGAAACAAGTTTATATCTTGTACAAAATCTCTTTACACTAATACCAGTCTGCTGGTTCATCTTGACTTTTCTTCTTTTCTCCGTTCTTGTTTGTTGAGTATATTCATTACTATATTGAAACCCACACAAGGTGTATCATTGTAGAATGGTTAAAAGCAGAAGAAAAGTAATATTTTTGGAATGGCCAAGTCAAAGTCCTGACCTTAACCCTACAGAAGTGTTGCGGAAGGAACTACTTCTGAGGAAGCCCACCAACATTCCTGAGTTGTTCTCTAACCCAGTGTTTCCCAACCTTGGCAACTTGAAGCTATTTGGACTTCAACTCCCAGAATTCCCCAGCCAGCGAATGCTGGCTGGGGAATTCTGGGAGTTGAAGTCCAAATAGCTTCAAGTTGCCAAAGTTGGGAAACACTGCTGTAACCAATATGCAGGGCTGATCAATGGTTAGTGGAAACATTTAGTTCTAGTTATTGCTGCATTATTAGATTTGTATGCCGCCACTCACAAATGTAGCATAGGCTCATTTCTTTCAATAAATCAGTAATCAAGATATAATGTTTTGGAGTCATTTGTTTAAACTGAGTTCTCTCTAATTTTAGGACTTATTTTATGCTATATTTATCCAGAAATATTGAAAATACAAAAAGGTCCACAAACTTTTAAGCACCACTATAATTCAAAGCTTAGGCTCTGACTGGATTTTAGGAAGTTGATTTCTCCTTTATTTGGACATACTTGAGACTGATTCTAGGACTGTCTACATGCATATGCTCTAGCGTTGGGAAAGTGACAGTCTTCTCCACCGAGGTAATGATAACACCTTCCTTCAGATCCTCACAATGATTTCATAAGGGCTAGAAAACATGGGCAGATTGGAATAGTAATTCCCCAGCATTAATTATTACAAGTCCTCTATAAGTTGTTAGTGAAAATGTGGTAGGTCAGTTCATATTAGATCTATTTTTAACTTCTATAATATTCTATGTTGCTTTAAGTTTCCAAAGCAGATGTTCTGAAAGATGAGGAAGATTTGTATGCATGCATATGTAATATCACTGTAGCTCCTTGCAGTCTCAGGGCTGTTTGAAATGTGTAAAAATAGCAGGCGATACAGTTGTTACTGGATTTTACCGCTTCTGATTACCCACAGAGATTACATGTTCATGGTGTGTTACTGAAAAACAGTTCTAGTTTTGTAAAGTTAGCATATTGAAAGAAAATATATTTTAGTTTAGGCTTTATTTTACTTGCATTTTATCTTCTTTGCCAATAAGAAAATAAAAAACTTAGAAAGTCAAATCAAGTGCAACACTATCAGAACAACAAAACAACAAATATAAAAGTAATTGTTTAATAACATTCTGCTCAATACCTTTCCGCAGTAGAAATATTTTGGTAAAGGGACTGAGCTAGATCCCAAATCCCACTAAGCAGGTGCTCATCTATATGGTAATATTTAAAGATATGCTGAAAGGCACCTATTTTTCAAATCGCAATGTCAAATGTAAGCTTTCATTACAGGTTAAGAGGCACAAGAAAAGAACCCCGACAACAGCCCTTGCTTCTGTGTGCTACATACAGCAATCACCAAAATAATTGAAAATGGAACACAGAAATAAAAACAACGTAGAATAGAAAACCCTAAGAAAATAAAAGCAAACAAAAGGCATATAAACACACTTGCAATCCTAAAGAGATTAAAAAAATAAATTATCATGGAGAATGGATGTACTGGTAATAAGGATTCTTAAAGTGATCTTTAGAAAAGCAAAAGTTGGTTTGAAACAACTAGGAATGTTTATCTGGGAGAAGAGAAGAAAGGACAGGGGCCATATAATGCTTTTCAAGCATCTGAAAGGATGTCACCTAGAAGAAGGTCAGAGCTGCTCTTTATCATTCCATAATACCGAGCTTGACAAATGAATTTAGGTCAGAGGAAGGACAATTTCAATTAAATGTTAGAAAAAGCTAAGGGTATGCTTCAAAGTCAAAACAAATTACTGCAGTTTAAAAGTCCTGCTGAACTGTTTCTCGTTAAGCTTGCTTTAGCCAAAACTAAAACTTCATATGTTGTGGTTGATTCAGATTTTCTTTCATCCCAAACCTGAAACAACCAAAATATGTCAGGTTTTGTTTCTGCTAAATTGTGATCAATCCCAGATGATTTTACGGAGTAAATGGAGTGCATCACCCACTCTCCCTGGTGTACAGCTGCACTTTCATCTTCCATCCACTTCAGCCACCACGAATTGACATATGGTCCTTGTTTCATTAGTGTCTCAGCAGTAAGGATCCAGTTTTCTCTCACATCGAAGGAAGAGTCCAGGATATGTTCTATGGCCTGGGTTGAATTTTCTGAGCATCCGCCTCCTTGATGATGTTTCCTCAGTTGTTCAACTCAGTCCGCAGCTCATGGACGGTTTTTCCTTCAGCTCCTGTGAGCTTTGGGTTGTTTCAATTGCATTTGCTCCATCCTGGACTTTCCCTGAATTTTATTTTCCCTTTTACCTATACTGGAACATTGAATTATTTTTGCTTCCTTGATTGAATTCGGATTGTATGTGAGTGCCCGTCTCGCGGAGCCTTCAAGCGCCCGAGCGGGCTGTTCTCATTATCTTCTTTCTTTGTCTGGCTGCGGGGAGTGCGCGAGGGAGCAGGGCTATTAACGGTTCCCCTCTGCTTGAGGCTCAGAGCCATCTGCCTGACAAGGTTGGCTCTTGCTGTTTGTGCCACCACTGTTTCAGCAACCATTCCCTTCAGGGATACTATGATAGTTCCATCTGCAAGAGGGTTTGTCCTTTTGAATTGTTATTGCGGCTCTTGCTAATGTTTTTCCAGCAAGACAATCCATCTCCAGTGAGACTTTCTGGCTTGGAAGCACTTTGCAGGTGTCTCCTGGAACTTTGCTGCCTGTACTGTTTTGGCACGAACACCATTTTGTTTCTAATAGCCATTAGCTTGCTGTTTTTGCATGTTGCCGCCATTTTGGTGGGTTTTTTTTCCATTTTGGAATCAGCAGAGGCTTTAAGTTTGATGCTGCCTTAATCTTTGCATATGGACACCATTTTAAGACCAAGAGGCCCTTCAGCCCGTTTTTCTGAGCCGTGGCTGCCATTTTGTTTCTTCAAACCTCCCACGCGGCCATCAGTTGCTATCTGACATCAAGGGCAGATTTGAAAGTGCATGCTTATTAGTCCTTCTTTCGTCTCTTTGGACCCCGTTGCCCACTTGGCAGTGTCCCCTCCCCCCTGGGCAGCCAGCTACTAATTGATGACACTGGATCTTTATACTGGTTTGAAGATTACCCTCAGTCACCATGCAGTGATAATTAATTGCGGCCTTCTGCTGATCCAGCAGATCATTGGCCACACTATTCAACATTTAAGGCCGGGGCAGTAGTCCCACTACTGTGGGGGGAGAGTTGCAGTTTGGGACCAAGCCTCTGTTTGAACCCTTGCAGGAGGTTTGCTTCCAATGTTTATCGTAGAAGATGGCATTGGTGGCCATCACGTCTGTGAGACGAATCTCAGAACTGGCGGCATTGTCAACTCGCAAGGGCCTTTGCGTCTTCCATGTGAACGGGTGGTTCTGCGGCTGGATCCTGTGTTCCGGTCCAAGGTCAATTCCATATTCCATTGTGCCCAGGAGTTGATTTTACCCAATTTCTGTCTGGACCCATGCCATGAGTTGGAAATTAAGTGGCATACCTTGGACGCGTGGAGGGCTCTTTCCATCTACATCCGCAGAACCGCCCCTCTCAGGAAGACGGAGGCCTTGTTTGTGTCTTTTTGTCCTTCATCACTTGGCTTCAAGATTTTGCCTTCCACGGTCGGGAGCATAGTTCCCTCTAAGCTGAGCAGTGAGCCATGGCGCACTTAAAAATCATCATCAACTCAGAGTTTCCCAAACCTGCCCAGAAGCCGAGAGGGAAAGAGTGAGAGGGAAGGAGAGAGAGAGGAAGAGAGGAAGAGAGAGAAACAGATAGAAAAAAGAGAGGAAGGAAAAGAGAAAGAAAAAGAATGGGAGTAAGGAAGAGAGAAAGAAAATCAAAATCTAGTTTGAAACTAGCTCAACTATTTAAGTGGCATTTTGATATTGATAGAGTTGCCCTATTATGAGCTCACTGTTATAGACACACAGTACAGTATTTTATTTTGAAATTCTCTGAGGCAAAACAGGGTGGGTTTTTTATTTGTTTGTTTGTTTGTTTGTTTATTTATTTATTTATTATTTCTGTGCCGCCCAGTCCCAAAGGGACTGCCGCTCAGACACTATACTTTTCCGCCCCCCCCCCCCCAAAAAAAAAATTAGAGGAAACACTGGTCGGAAGATGGCTTTGGTCATGCATCACTCAAGCATATCAGTCACAACCTCTTCCTGTGCCTGAGGATGTGACAGTGCACTCAACTAGGAGTGCAGCTACCACAGCTGCCTGGACTACACAGGCTACTATTGAGGAGATTTGTTGGGTGGCAACACGGATGTTGGTTTCTCCCTTCATCCGTCACTACCGCACAGACTCGTTTGCATTTGCTGACGCAGCATTCGATCAGCGAGTGCTGCAGCAGGTGCATGAGGAGCCGAGGAGCCAGGATTAAGTATTTGCCCTACTGAACTCCTTACCTGTGGTAAGTCCCATCCTGGACTCTTTTTTCGATGAGAGGGAAAAGGGGTGTTGGTTCTTAACCTGATACGCCCTTTTTCTGAGGATCGAAGGAAGAATCCAGACCCACCCTTAGGTCTGGTTTTGGCTGGCCGCTGGGGGATTTGTTGTTTCATATTTCTGCAGGCTTCTCAGGATTTGATGACTACAGTTAATGGGTTCTGCTAGGAGCTTGTACCATCCACTTCAGGCTTGTCGACTGAGGAAACGTTATCAGGGAGGCGGATCCTCAAAAATTCAACCCAATCCATAGAGATATGGGGTAGAGTAATCCATCTTCCTTTGATCCTCAGAAAAAGGGTGTATGTGGTAAGAACCAATGCCCTTCTCCACCTGGCATATTAATTAATTAATTAATTATTTATTACTTTGACTCGGGGCGGCTTACAACATTTCAATAAAAAATATACAATATATAAAACAATTCTAAATCCAATTAATAGAAATAATTAATTTAATTTTTTTTAAAGGCTAAACATTTAGAAAGCAAACATTCACATGCTTACTACCACTCCCTACACATTCACTAGGCAGAGGCTGACCTACCCATCGGTCTCCCCAAAAATTTCAGAATTTACCTACAAATATTTTGAGAGAGAGAGAATACTGGGTGAAGTGGAAGTGGCTGGAAATGTAATTATTTATTATGTGCGACCAAGAATTCTGTTAAAGAAGTGAGGCAGCCTGAGATTTCAGCTCAAGGGAAAATATTTATTTTAATGATAAACTATGAAGAGAAAGAAAAGACTTCATTAAAAGCAGATGTTTTGAATCAGAAAAAGGTATTCTGGAATGACATTGGAGTTTGATGATTATTTGAGATCTACCACATCAATTACAATTTACATAAGTGTGTGTATATACAAACACAAAAGATATCATATATAAAAGACGCATAATACTTCACTGTTTTTTATTCTTCCTTAGTTTTATAGTTGATCTGTTAGCAATCAACCTGTTCCTAAATTTAAATTGAGGCCATTTACATTTAATCTTAACCAAATGCAATCTTAACTATTAAGAATAAACATTACCATGTTCCATAAAAGGTGAAAAAGAATCCAGATATTGAATACTTCACATTTTCTTTTACAAAGCTCTTAACGTCTCTCAGTTTTGAGGATGATGTTCAAACTTCTACTCCATTATGTGTTTACTTTTATATTTCAGCATATAAAAATGTTAATGCATTAGAATGTGGTAATCATTTCCCAACTCAATTGCATTCCTTTACTAATACACTTACTTTTCAAATCTTTCCTTTCCTTTCTCTCCCAGGTGTATTCTACACCATTTTTAAATTAATATAGAATAGGCTTCCTGTGTTATGATGGCAGCTTAAGAAACATATATTAGTATATTACCTTTTAAGTATATCCAAACTACAGAATATTTTTAGATTATAGTTTGTTAGAACTATGCATTTTTAATGGAGCAATAATTCAACTACACATTTTCTTCTATATACTTGATTAAATTGATCTCAGATGAATTTTTATATTGCTCTTCGGTATTGTTTTATGATTGGGAAATAAAGCTCTTGATTACTAGTTAGTATGTTAACATTCAAGGAATTAAATGTTCCAATTATCCAAAATCCATCTGAAATGGAAAGAAACGGGGAGAATATAGATGAGAAAAAGAAATACATACTCACATGAATGAAAATTAAGTACTGTGAAGAAAAATGTGGGAGGGCTTGAAATAAAGTAGAGAAGATCTATTTACCTAACACTAATAGAGGATAGGAAAGCTGAAGATGGGAACCTGAATTTAACATATTAATCTAAAAACCTTTCCACTAAATATCTGGATATTATATATGCTGTCCTCTTTATAAGACCTTGATCCTTTAAGATTTAATAGTTCCATATTTCCTGCTTTGCTTTTGACAGTAAGTTGTTACCAGGATTACAGTTGTGAGCCTTGTAATTGTAATGTGCAGCCTATATTATTTTGTTAATGAAGACATGTAGTGAAATATATGAAATGCCTTAATATGATCAAGGCTCATTATATAAATTCTGCTGGTTGCCTAATCTTATTAATTTTCTTATTAATAGGATGCTTCTGTGTTGTCATAGTGTGGTATGTGTGTGTATGTATGTGTTGTGACAAATCCATACACAGTAGCCTTTTTTTGAGCAACTTTTATCACAGAGCTCAGAAATGGACAATTTGTTATTAGCTGTGGTGATTTGACAAGTCTCTTTTTGCCAATTATATATAACTTGCAGTTACTCACTTCACTTTTCCTGTCAAACACAATAATCTTGATCTCTTGTTCATGGATTACTTCCAGATCCACACTAAGTCACAAGGTTAAAAATCTAGAGACCATGAGTTCTAATCCTGTCAGCTGCATGAAGTCAGGCTTTGGGCCAGTCACTCTCTCACAGCCCTAGAAAGGAGATAGTTGCAAAATCTTGCCAAAAAACTGCAGGGATTTGTAAAGGCAGTCACCAGGAAACAACATGGACTCAAAGGGACAGGGGGAAAAAACTTATCTATTTTATATTATTTCCAACATGAGACTTCTCAGTTAACATTTGTGTGTGTATGCATTTACATTTCTAACTAACACATTTTTACAATCTACTATATGAGATTCTTTATACATTTTCCATAAATAGCCAAGGGACCTTCAGAGATTTTTATTTTACTCCATTACTGAAACTTTTGCTAAATATTCCATTTATTTACATATACACTTACATCTGTCATATTGCACTTACCATATTTAACAAACATCAACTCAATATAATGCAAAATATTCTATAATTTAAACCTAAACCTACTTTGTCATATGCTTTCTCTAAATCAATAAAATGAAACACATTATTGCATTTACCTTTTAAATTAGGTATTTTTGTTTACTATAGTGAGATCTGCACACTCCCTGCCTGGTATAAAAACACAGCGCTTTCCAAATTTTGTTCACTGTTCACTTCTTGTTTCCTGTCAAATAGCCATGTAATAAAGGTAAAAATAATAAGTCAGTCTAATGCTATATTTATTTATTTATTACATTTATAGCTTACTGAACCTGTTGTCTAGAAAGGTGTATGGCAGAATTCCGATTCTGTGGTTTTTACTTATGCTCTTGTCTTGATACTGCTAACATCCTTCCAATTGTCAGGCATAAATATGGCCTTGACACATTCATGGAGTATGTTACACAGCCCTTCCATAATTATGGTAAAAAAGATTAGTGCGTACATTAAATGTAGACTTGTTTAAGAACTAATTTATTTCTGTGTCTTTGGATAAAATCATTTTTAGAAACAGCAATGTAATTTATATTACTGCAGTTGTGGTGGTACAGTGGTTAGAATATACTATTGCAGGCTAACTCTGTCAGGAGTTCAATTCCTTCGATCCTGACCCGCTCAAGGTTGACTGAGTTTTCCACCCTTCCGAGGTTGGTAAAATGGTGACATAGATTCTTGGGAGCAATATGCTGACTCTGTAAACTGCTTAGAGAGGGCTGTAAAGTTCTATGAAGCGGTATATACAGTGTTCCCTCGATTTTCGCGGGTTCGAACTTCGCGAAAAGTCTATACCACGGTTTTTCAAAAATATTAATTAAAAAATACTTTGCAGGTTTTTCCCTTATACCACGGTTTTTCCTGCCCAATGATGTCATATGTCATCGCCAAACTTTCATCTGCCTTTAATAAATATTTTTTTTAATAAACTTTAATAAATAAACATGGTGAGCAATGGTTGCTAAGGGAATGGGAAATTATAATTTAGGGGTTTAAAGTGTTAAGGGAAGGCTTGTGATACTGTTCATAGCCAAAAATAGTGTATTTACTTCCGCATCTCTACTTCGCGGAAATTCGACTTTCGCGGGCGGTCTCAGAACGCATCCCCCGCGAAAAACGAGGGAACACTGTAGGTCTAAGTGATATTGCGGTTGCTACATTTATATTGTGATGCTTTAAAAGGTTTAAGCCTCCAACCGCCCTCAACAAGTCTTTTCGGAATTTGTACCATTGGCAAAATTATATAGTGTACAAATTGAACTGAACATAATTGTTACCTTTTCTTGTAAACTATAGGTAAGATTAGAGCAGCCACATAATATTTGTCTATCTGTCTGTCTTTATATCTATCATCTGTCTGTCTGTCCATCAATCAATCAATCAATCAATCAATCATCTCCCTTTGCATACAGTGCAAGTGTCTCAAGACCACTCTTGGCAGACTAGAGATACTTCTGGATTAAGGATTTGCTTCCATGGAAGCAAAACTTCCCATGAGTGTATTGGAAATGTAATTAAGCAGTACCATTCATTTTTGAATTTATTAAATACAAATATTTTTTTAAATTGCAGTTAATAAAAACTGCATGTGCATGTTGAGCCCATGAGGATGAATTGAATTTAGCTTTCTGCACTGATAATTTTCTGGCATAGCAAATCATACACAGATTCCACTGAAACCAACACCTTTTTGCAATTAATATTCACTTCTTTTTTTGCAGGAGATTTACTTGTTTCTGTCTTTTTTTAATTGCCTTTTTTCAATATTTAAACACTACTGTTTTTCCATAGAGAAAATGAATTTCCTCCTGATCTCAGCTAATGCATATTTTACATTTGTGTATGGTGTATGTTTATATTGATAGTTATAAGTAATGTGGTGCAATATCATCTGTACAAAACTGTGTCTCTATCAATATTTGCCTTTAAAAAACTTTTGTTTGAGGTTATACATTTTTGTATGATGCTACTCAACTGTGTATAGTCCTTCTGTAAAGAAAATGGAAAATATCAATAAGACAAAGCTTTTTCCTTTGGCAATGAATTATGTCTTAAAATCTGGGGTGCCCACCTTTCCTTGTAAGGACAAAATAGAAACCAGTAGCATCTATTTTTGTAGATGCAGACAAAATCCATTTGATTATGGAGAGCAAGCAGCTTTTGTGCTGTTAGTTGGATCTACATCAATCCCATACTCACAGCATATTGGGTAGGATGGCCAGTGCTGGAAATTCTGAGAGGCTTTAGTACAACATATTTAGAAAGCATCAGTTTGAGAAAAGCTCATGTACTGTATACCAACAGAAGGATTATGCTAAGGGAAAAGTGTGCATTTCTAGATCTTCTCTCATTTTCAATAATCCAAAGTCTCAAAAAGTTTTGGATTGCTGCAAGACATTTTCTACAACAGTCTGATTTTTGAAAGTGTTCAATTATAAAGTTACTGTATGGAAACATAATCAAATAAATATAGGACGCTAAAGTAGTTAAATATTTTTAAATTTCTCTTGTGATACAGAATCCTGCATTTGTCTGGAATGGCAAAAATATTAGGCAAACGATTGGGGAAATATTTAAGTTAGGGTGAGAAACAGTAGTGTAGGAGAAAGAAAAATGTTTTCTAGACCTCAAAATCTGTTTAGATCAGCGGTTCTCAACCTGTGGGTCGCAACCCCTTTGGGGGTCAAACGATCCTTTCACAGGGGTTGCCTAAGACCATCGGAAAACACATATTTCTGATGGTCTGAGGAACTGAGACACTGCTTCTCTTATTTGTCTCCAGGTGGGTCCACCTACATGCAAATGGACTACTGCCAAAAAAAAATAATATCTGTACCATGGGAACTTTTGAGCATGTGCAAAAGCTGAATTTCTGGCACTGCGCATGCATCACCATCTTGTTTTTGGCTTGTTTTTTGCAATTTAAAAAAAATTGGCACTGTGCATGCATGCACGTGCAGGAGGAAGCAAACCACTAGCAAGGAAAGTTAGAACCCACCCCTGAGTTTCCTAATAATTTTATTATTTTATGGTTTATTTATTTATTAGATTTGTATGCTGCCCCTCTCCGTAGACTCGGGGCGGCTCACAGCATACAATAAAACAATTCATAACAAATCTAATAAATTTAAAAAATATTTTTAAAAACCCATTATTAAAGCAGACATACACACAAACATACCATACATAAATTGTACAGGCCCGGGGTGTGTGTGCCTCAATTTTCCCTCTGCCTAACGGCAGAGGTGAGTTTTAAGGAGTTTACAGAAGGCAAGGAGGGTGGGGGCAGTTCTAATCTCCGGGGGGAGCTGGTTCCAGAGGGTCGGGGCTACTACAGAGAAGGCTCTTTCCCTGGGACCTGCCAGACGACATTGTTTAGTCGACGGGACCCGGAGAAGGCCAACTCTGTGGGACCTAATCGGTCGCTGGGATTCGTGCGGCAGAAGGCGGTCCCGGAGATATTCTGGTCCGATGCCATGAAGGGCTTTATAGGTCACCACAACATGAGAAACTATATTAAAGGGTTGCAGCCTTAGGAAGTTTGAGAGCCACTGTTTTAGACAATGGTAAAGTCTTGGTTACAGTACGTTACATGTCTTTCTAAATCTGCTGCCTTCTCGTCTTCACTGCTGAAGAGCAGTTCACCAAAAAACAAAAAAAGCACAACAAATAGATTTCAAGTTAATCTATTTGTATAGATGTAGTTAATATATTCACGGGTTTGTATGAATCAGTTACTCAAAGTAGATGATATTTTTGTTGTGATGAACATGAACTGTTTGGAGGATACCACATTCCAAGTATTAGTAGGGGGTTGAGCTGAAGCATCATGCTGTCACTTTTTATTCCCATCACCTTACTCTTAACGATACACCAGGAACTCTGCATAGTGCTTTGTTCAGGATGAGAATAAGTGCTCTTAATGGAGAATCTTGGAACATTCTTTTTTTTTCTTTAAAAACCAACCTAACCTGGTTAGCTAAACTGGGTCACTTGGGTTGCAGGTCTTCAGTCCATTATTTTTCTGAATGTCCTTCCTTCCCCCTGACAGTTTGATATGAATTTGCTCAGTGTTTTGGTTGCCTTCCGTTGCTTTTCTTTAGGAAAGATAATACACAGAATTATTTTCTCTGGGCATCAAATGAATCTGGAGATGTATCTCCAAGCTCATGATAATGAAGGTAGAAAAAGGAACTTTCTCCATGCTTTATATAAAGCCCCAGCCCACTGTAACCGCTTAATTTTCCTTCCATCTGGATCTCAGAAAGAGTAACAGAAAACAGGGGAATAATGAGGAGAAGGCGCAAGGGTTAGAATTGCTTTTGTTTAACATCTTCATTATTGATCATCATTTGCATACTAATGAAATCAACAAATGATGGTGAATTGTGTGAAGTTGCAAGCACATCACAAAAGAGGCTAGGGGTCCCAGGAGCAATTCAAAAACATGAACAGAAAATTGCAGGATTAGATTTGGTTTCTAAAAATAATAATACTTGCAGAGGTGGGGAAGATCAACATTTACATGATAGAACTGCAAATAGGAGCAAGAAGGAAAGTTGGAAATGGAACTTTGTTCACTCTGTTACCCCTGTTAAATTCCACGTGTGTTCATTGTGCTAAAGCCAACTGGGAGCAGTGCTCTGTGTACCAGGGGAATGATTTCCCTGCAACAATTATGGAACCAAAATTAATAGGCCTCGCCTCTTTTTCAAAGATCTCTGCTGGATCCTTTGCAGTTGTAGCAAGTCAGTGTGGAAATTCTCTCAAATCCCATAAAAGCTCATACTAAAATTAGTGAATAATTTATTTGCTAGAATGTAGAATCATGCACCTAGAAAGAATCACATGGATCATTTAGCCCCCACCCCCTTTATAGTTAGAGCTCCAAAACAGAGGATTAGATCTGGAAGACAACATTAACCAAGGGCAATAATTGATTCCTGGCAACTACCTAGATTGGTCCCTACAGTCTTCTTGGCAAGGTTTTCAGAAGTGGTTTGCCTTTGCCTTCTTCCTAGGTTGGAGAAAGAATCTAAGAAGAGCCCTGCTGAATTGGGCCAAAGCCCATCCAGTCCAGCAGTCTGTGTTCCACAGTGGCCCCCCAATTGTCCGTGGGGATTTTATTTTATTTTATTTATTGTTAGAGTTGAAAGGGACCATGCAGGTCATCAAGTTCAACCCCCTGCCTGAGCAGGAATCCTAAAGCACCCCAGCCAAGTGGCAGTCCAATCTCCTCTTAAAAATGTCCAGAGTTGTGGAGTTCACCACCTCCGCAGGCAGGTTGTTCCACTGGTTGATCGCTCTGACCGTCAGGAAGTTCTTCCTTACTTCTAGGTTGAATCTCTCCTTGGTCAGCTTCCAGCCGTTGTTCCTCGTTCGGCCCTCTGGTGCTCTAGAGAATAGAGTGACCCCCTCCTCTCTGTGGCGACCCCTCATATACCTGTATACAGCTATCATGTCCCCTCTGGCCCTCCTTTTCTCTAGGCTGTCCATGCCCAGTTCCCGCAATCTCTCTTCGTAAGTCTTGGTTTCAAGTCCCCTAATCATTTCGGTTGCTCTTTTCTGCACCTTCTCCAGAGTTTCAATGTCTCTTTTGAAGTGTGGTGACCAGAACTGGATGCAGTACTCCAGATGTGGTCTGACCAGGGCATAGTGGTATTAATACTTCCCTGGTCTTGGAGTGTATCCCCCTGTTGATGCAGCTTAGGATGGTGTTGGCTTTTTTGGCCGCTGCTGCACAGAATGATTTGCCCAAGGTCACCCACAGGCTTTGTGCCTAAGGTGGGTCTAAAACTTACAGTCTCCTGATTTCTAGTCTGATGCCTCTGTACCAAACTAGTTCTCAACTGATACAAGGATTCAAAATATGCCTCTGTCCATCTTTTTTCTTTGAATTCATATAGGCCTTGATATCTTTCTAAGCTGCTGGTGTTAGTAGGGGTACTCTCCCTACTGCTTCCATGTTTTCAAAGTGAACAATTATAAATTACTTTGGGGCTTAAGAAGAACTGTAATTAAACAATAGATTTTCACAGTAATGAAACAAGTTCTTGGTTCGGCTTTATTTTATTTTAATAGTACATTTTCTATGCTTTCTCATTATACTTAATCTGGTTCAGATAATTCATGCTTGCTTATTTAAGGAACATGATTTGGGATTGGATCAGTAGTCTGGTATCTGATGGACAGATGTCCAACCCAATTGCGTTCAGTTCATTTAGAAAGAATTACATTGTGTGTTAGAAATCCAACCCAGCCTAATATCACCCACAAATCTGATACATGCCATGTCAGCTTTTTCATTAACAATAGAAAAAATGGCAGCAAATTAATTAATAGTGTCCAGTCAACGAAGCAGTGTGCCAGTGTCTGGAGGCTGTTGGGGCCTGGATGGGTGTCAACAAACTCAAATTCAACCCAGTGGCTGTGGGTCTTTCCTCCCAAGGACAATCCCATCTGTCCGTCCATCACCCTGGGGGGGGGGGAAGCTACTGACCTCCTCAGAGAAGGTTCGCGATTTGGACGTCCTCCTCGATCCACAGCTGACATTGGAACATCATCTTTCGGCTGTGGCGAGGAGGGTGTTTGCCCAGGTCTGCCTGATGCACCAGTTGCAGCCCTATTTGGACAGGGAGTCACTGCTCACAGTCACTCATGCCCTCATCACCTCGAGCTTCGATTACTGCAACGCTCTCTACATGGGGCTATCTCTGAAAAGTGTTCGGAAACTTCAGATCGTGCAGTACATGGCCGCGAGAGCCATCGTGGGGCTTTCTAGATTCGCCCAGGTTTCTGCAACACTCCGTGGCCTGCATTGGCTGCCGATCAGTTTCCGGTCACAATTCAAAGTGTTGGTTATGACCTTTAAAGTCCTGCATGGCATTGGACCAGAATACCTCTGGAATCGCCTCCCCACAAATCCCAGCGACCGATAAGGTCCTACAGAGTTGGCCTTCTCCAGGTCCCGTTGAACAAACAATGTCGTTTGTCGGGCCCCAGGGGAAGAGCCTTCTCTGTGGCAGCCCGGCCCTCTGGAATCAACTCCCCCCAAAGATTAGAACTGCCCCCACACTCCTTGTCTTTCGTAAATTACTCAAGACACATCTATACCGCCAGGCATGGGGGAGTTGAGATACCTTTCCCCCAGGCTTTTTTATATTTATGTTTGGGTATGTATATGTTGTTTGCTTTTTTAAATATGATAGGGTTTTATGTGCTTTTTAATATTAGATTTGTTTTTTCTGGAATATTGTTTTTATTATTGTTGTGAGCCGCCCCGAGTCTTCGGAGAGGGGCGGCATACAAATCTAATAAATTGAATTGAATTGAATATAGTCTTATGAGCTAGAATCAAAGCAGACTAGTTTCTGAAAGTTTGTTTTCTCTTGTTTCAGATACTGTAAGACCCTTTTATTATATTTTAATACATATGGCTACCTTCACTAGTAATTCTTCACTGACATTTTCAAAAATTTATTTGTTTGTTTGTTTGTTTGTTTATTTATTTATTAGATTTGTATGCCGCCCCTCTCAGTAGACTCGGGGCGGCTCACAACAGCAATAGAACAATTTAACAAATCTAATAATTTAAAAAACATTTAAAAATCCCCATTATTAATCAAACATACATACAAACATGCCATACCTAAATTGTATAGGCCCGGGGGAGATATCTCAATTCCCCCATGCCTGGCGGCAAAGGTGGGTTTTAAGGAGTTTATGGAAGGCAAGGAGGGTGGGGGCAGTTCTAATCTCCAGGGGGAGCTGGTTCCAGAGGGTCGGGACCGCCACAGAAAATTAAGCTAAAGCACAGGATTGACTGCAATGGAGATCCAATTGCTCTCCCTTTTCTCATTTTTATCAATTTATTGTTATCCTAGGAGTGCAATTCTTTTTAACCACTTTTGAATATTTATTCTGGTTCATGCTTGTTTAACTAACATGATTTGGGATTGGATCAATAGTCTGATATCTTGAAGGCAATCCCGTGTACAGTAATAGGGCCTCCAATTCCCGAATGAAGAAGTGGGGCACACTATTTGTAGCTCTCTTGGTGTTGCTTTTATTTGAAGCTGAGGCTTTGGTAGTGAAGGGCAATCGAATCTTCCAGCTGTTTTGAACTTAGTCTTCCATCACCTCAATTAACCTCTCCAATGATAAGATTATGGGATTTGCAAACCAAAATAATCCTATCCCTAGCATATGTATCCCAGGCTTTGCAAACAGAGTATATTTTTGCTGTGTATTGAGGATGCTGATTGACTAGAAAAAAAGCATTAAATCAGTTGGTAAAGGTATCTTCTAATATTTCACTTCAGTTTTTTCCAAATCCTTGCTGCAATATCTATTTTCATTTTGATTCCTTGGTTAGCCTTCTCATATATAATGAATGCTGCATTTAGAAGGACCAAGTAGTTGCTTTTCACATTTTAGTCTCTGTCAATATTCATAGCTATTTTAATGGATTTTTAAAAATGAAATCAATATTAAACAACTTTGCTTTCTCTACTGATATTTCTTTTCAAGGTGAGTAGCAGACTAAGGTGTGTTGCTTCACTTGCGTAAATTTTCTTAAAGCAGTCTCAGTTATTTTATTGGTTGCAGTTCATTCTATGCTATTATCCTTCTTATTTTTCTACTACCTTCTCCTATTGCTATCTGATGATTATATTACTTCGTTGCTTGTATGTACATTGAGAGCTTCTGCACCAGAGACAAATTCCTTGTGTGTCCAATCACACTTTGCCAAATAAAGTATTGCATTCCATTCTATGCAGGGACATTCTTGAAGAGGAACATTTGATTTCATTTTAGAAATCTCCCCATGTTTCTTATCTTCGGTCCAGTTTTTAGTTTTCGTCTCTCCCATTATTAAACAGTGTCCTGCATAGCTGCACTTACCTTGTTCGTTGTCTTCTGGTCGTTCCTGGCATGGATATGGTCCACAATTGTGCCTCCATTGTTACACACTGTAGAAGTGAACTGTCGCTGACTATTGCTTATTATGCTGTTGGCTTTTAAAACATGCTTCACTGACAATTTCAAGAGGTTGTAGCATGATTGCCATTTTGAAGGATCTGACCCCCTCTCCAGCTCAGAGGGAACCAAATGGATTTAGTAGAGTAGACTCTGATACATAGCAGGGTGGCTTTTTTCATAACACAAATTGGGATTCTTTTCCCCCTGATATTTTTTTAGTCCTTTTTTTTTTTTGGAGGAAACATCTTTGCCGGTTGAGACTTTCCTACTGGATTAAGGAAACATCCAGCTATACTGTTGTGTATGCTAGCTGCATGATCTAATACAATTTTTATATTCCCATCCAATTTTGAATTTTCCAGCAAAACAACTTCTCATTAAAATCTCATACAGCGGGTGTTTGGCTTGGCAGTGACTGACGTGAAGTGTATTGTCTTCTCTGACATGTGTTTGCTTGTTTGTCTGCATCTCTTATTGCTCATTATATTTATCATACGGCTCTTTTAATAGCTACAGAGTGTTTTTTTCTTTGTGTCTGAGATTTCTCACCAACTGACTCTGCATTTATGCCAGTTCTTTTCTTCTGTTCTTGTTCTCTTTCTCTGGCCTGGGAGATTTGGACAAAGGTTAGGCAGGGGGCAAGGAAGGGCAGCAAATAGGATGCGTCTCCTGTAGTTTATATGTTTACCATATTTTTTCTTCTGCAGCTAGAGTCCAAAGAGGAGCACGATCTGCAGAAGAAAAGAACAAAACAGCAGCTGGATAGAGTGAAGTTCACCGCGAAAAGAAAAATTGCACGTAGGTGTCACATGTCTGGGGGAAAGGGGATATGGGAGAATGAAAAGTGCATGCTTAAAAAAAATTCCAGCTTTTCCATATGTCAAACATCTATGTTGATGCTTAATGATTTGGCTTATATGCATGTGTAACTGATGCTGCAGCTGTGTTCTGGAATAATGTTGCTCCTACTCCCCAATATCTAAGATGATCTCCCTATCTTATGTATTTGAAATCAGAAAGATGAAAGGAATTATAAAGGTTATACATATGGTGCTGTTCTATATAGAAACCCAGAGTAAGAATGAAAAGTGATCATTATCACCTTCATATATATTATTTAAGCTAGCTATTGCAAGATTTGGTGCCATTCCAACACATTACATTTTGATTCACAATTGCCAGCCAGCATTTGCCTTTATTGATAACTGGTTTTTAAGAGTTGAAATTTATCTGGAATGTAACAATTTGAGGAAGGTTGCCTAAGTCCTATCTAAAAGCAGCCTTGCACTCATATATTTTATGTTTGGTAGCTTGCCATTAGGTGAAGCATGCACACCCAGATCTATTCATTAATCAATTTAATCCAAAAGGCTCTTTCGAGTTTGTATTAAGGAGTTACAGGTTCTAAGGTAACCAGTGTCAATCAATAAACAACAATTGGAAAACTAGGTTCCCTTGCTGTCACCAACTCTTCTTTATAAATCAGCCTTTTGGAAACCAGGAGAGGATTGAAGGAGAAGTGTTCACCCCGCTCTGGGTCTGGTTAACAACAGAATGGGAAACCAAACTAAACTGTTGGTATCTTCAGCTGAGCTGTGCTGATGTGGGTACTAGGAGGAAACTATTAATTCTTGACCAATTTTAAACAAAAATCAGTGTTGTTATAGAGGCCAGAAGACGATAAGATTCTATAGATACAACACACAGTTAAAAAGAGTTTAAAAAACACAAACCTAATACAATTCTAACTGTAGGGAAAGAATTCCAGTTTCAACTTGGCCTGAAATTATTCTCTCATTTAAGATACCTGCTTTCTATAAATTTCTATAGAATTCTTTCTATAAACAAAAAAGAATCTACTTTCATCCAGAATCCCATTCCTTTCCTTTATTGATTCTCAGGGGTCAAGTCAACTATGGGAAGATAAGGCTGGCTTGTTCTTTAAAAGGCCAGCTGTTCCCTGTTACAAATTTGAAACCAATTCCTAATGACTTCACAAATATATCCATAGAGTTTCCTTGGTTCAATAGGGAAATGGTGACTGTTGCCATTTGGTATTCAATTTTACCTCCATCTAGCCCTATAAACTTGGTAGACCCTGTTGATATAGCTTCTTAGGTAATTTATTTGACAAACAAATTATAGACTCATGAAATTGGAAGGGATACAAGAATATATCCAAGATTTGAATTTCTGCTTGGAGTACAATCATGATAGCAGGAGGATCTCAGGGTTGTCGTTGTTTAGTTTTTGAAAGGGTTCTTTCTGATGGACCATTAAAAATGTAGCAAAAAAATAAATTCATTTACACAGCAAATTCCGATTTACTATATTTTTCAGAGTATAAGACGCACTGAAGTATAAGATGTTTTTGGGGAGGAAAACAGAGAAAAGAATCTGCTTACCATGTATTCATCTGGCTAGTGTCCTTAGCCAACACATTATTTTATCCCTGATTAGGGTTTTAAAAAAAAGTTTATTTGGAGAAAGTAACAGTGAAAGAGTTTGCAAGCCAATAAGAGCTGGGAACATCATTAGCAACTGGAAAGAAACATTAAGAGCAAATAGAGCAATGGAAAAAACCCTGCAAAGACTTAGGTCTTGGAAAACATTCTTCGCAGAGAGTAACAATGAAAGGGCTTGCAAGCCGGTAAGAGCTGGGAACATTGTTAGTAGCTGGTTAGGGCTGGAAAGAAACATTTGGAGCATGTTAGACCAATGAAAAAAACCCCCTGCAAAGACTTAGGGCATGGAAAACATTCTTTGCAGAGAGCAACAATGAAAGAGCCTGCAAGGTAAAAGCTGGGAAGATCGTTAGCAACTAGTTAGAGCTGAAAAAAAAGCTACATTCAGAGTATAAGACGCACCCAAATTATCAGCCTCTTTTAGGGAGGAAAAAGGTGTGTCTTATACTCCGAAAAATACGATAGTCTCCACATCGTCTTCTTCATGGTTTTATTCCAATTCGTAACATGAATTCAGGAGCACCTATCCTATACCCAATAGTATTTGCCCATTCAATACAATGGTAGAAAGACTCCCTTCGTGTCTCTTTGTTCAGGGGTCCACTATAGCAGGGATCTCCAAACTTCGGGCTGCAGACTGGTATTGGTCTGTGGCCTGTTAAGAATTAGGCTGTGCAAGCATCAGGTGAGTGAGTGGTGCTTCATCTATGCATGTATGGGATCTAGGTTGCCCATGAACACCCCCCCCCCCCAAAGTCTGTATAAAAATTGTTTTCCACAAAACCGGTCCCGGGTGCCAGGAAAGTTGAAGAAGACTGCTGATCTATAGGGGATCACAGAAACAGACTGCCCCCATTGCTGAGCCACTGAGTGAATCCTATTGTATGCTTTAGAAAGGCCTTTAGAACTGTTCTGACCTAGGCTTCCTGATAAATAATAAAGTACAAACATAGTCCCCAAAACCTCTTTTTATTTTAACGGCTGCAAATTATGTTCATTCCCAGCTGTAATAAGTCCAAAGCAATGTTAAATAGTCCGACAGAAGTCTTTTGGAAGGAGGCTGATATCACCAACCTTTATCTCTCTTGACATCCCGCCGAAGACTTAATTGGCAAAGACCTTTACAAGGCTAAACAGAAACACGGAGTTAGAACTGAAATGCTGAGACATGAATTGAACAAAGTTGCTTCCTGCAACGGGCACATCCATTTGCTCCACTTTTATAGCCTATGGGAGGGGCCAATCATCTCCAAGCCTTACTCCCGAGTAGTCCTCCTCTGTAATTGTTCTTGCCTTCTGGCTCCCCCTGTTCCTTTGCCTCGCTCATGTCAGTCTCTGGAGGCTGTGGAGTTAGCACAGACCTCGCGGATGACCCTGGTTGGATCTCCGCCTCTGGCACTGAACCTTGTCCAGACTCCAGGCCTGGCCTATATGCCTCCCCAACCTGCTCGCTGTCTGACTCTCCTGCCAGCTCCCCGGCCGCTGGTGGACCACAAGAAGAACCTGACTGTTTCAGCTGGTCCCACGAGTGGCTTATTTTAATGTGTTCCCTCTGGAACAGGATTTTATCTTCGTGTCCAATAACTGGTGCCCCAGGATTTGTTTATGTTGATATGTGGCGATACGTTTATGATTTGAACCTGATGTGGACATGTTGAAATACATGATGCTCAGAATTCTTAGTGAATGGAATAAGCCCAATGAATGTTTGCAACGTATCTGAACTGAAACTCTATGATGCATTTGTGAAAGCAGGGATGGTACTCCAAGCAGAAATTCAAGTCAGTATTTGAGAAGTCTTCTCCGTAGATTTTTCTAATAGCAAGCAAGGCTATATTCAGGAATTTAAAGTAGGGAAAAGCTTAGATATCTCAGCCCTGTAAGGTAGGCCAGGCCCAGACACCTCAAGGATCTCTGAAATGCCCTTTGATTAAAGCAAAGGATAATAACAGAATCTTGTGAGTCTCTCCCAAGTTTTTCCCTGCTCTCTCTTATGCTATCAAAATCAGGGTGGGCTCATTCATACTTCCTTGCTTATGCTTACTTCAACTTCCACAGTGTGTAAGGGCTTCTCCAGGTCAGTGGTGGACTGCTGCATGGTCACAAGGGTTCGGGCAAACCTTTAGCTCTGATCGCTGGTTGGGCCTGCCCACCTGCCCTTGTTCTGTGCTATCCATTTATAACTTACTTTCTGGCCCATCTGCTGTTCTCACCGGAGCTGAGCTGATTAGGAATCTGTATGAAGCGTTCTTTCCCTCCCAAAGGGGCGTGTGTGAACACGCATTTGCATGCGCTCACAACCAGCGAACCCTTTGTTAAAGAAAGTGCAGCCCACCTCTGCTCTTAGGTCCCTTAAGAAATTCTTTCATACCAAGTTAATCTCTAAATTTTCTTTACAATAAAGGAATTTGGAAAATGGAAGGGCACATGCAGCATATCTATGAGACATGTTCGTTTCAGTTGAATATGAAATTTTCAGCACATACAGTCTTGGAAATTTTGGATCTCTTGTATTGCTTGCCGATCAGTTTCCGGTCACAATTCAAAGTGTTGGTTATGACCTATAAAGCCCTTCATGGCACCGGACCAGATTATCTCTGGGATCGCCTTCTGCTGCATGAATCCCAGCGACCAGTTAGGTCCCACACAGTGGGCCTTCTCCGGGTCCTGTCAACTAAACAATGTCATTTGGCAGGACCCAGGGGAAGAGCCTTCTCTGTGGCGGCCCCGGCCCTCTGGAACCAACTCCCCCCAGAGATTAGAATTGCCCCCACCCTCCTCGCCTTTCGTAAGCTTCTTAAAACTCACCTTTGCCGTCAGGCATGGGGGAATTGAGATATTCTTTCCCCCTAGGCCTTTACAATTTATGCATGGTATGTTTGGTTTTATAATAAGGGTTTTTTAGTTGTTTTAGTATTGGATTGTTATATGCTGTTTTTTATCACTGTTGTTAGCCGCCCTGAGTCTACGGAGAGGGGCGGCATACAAATCCAATAAATAAATAAAATAAATAAATTTGTTTGGAGCTCACGAATGTCAACCTCATAAGGTGAAGCAAGCTAAGAAACAAATGCTTATGTGCAGTGTTATGGTAGTATATGCATCACAACCAGCGACCAAGCCACGGGTGCACTAGGAATTGCTACTCTGCTCTCAACCAGCTCGTAACATTTCTGAAAGCTTAACAGTTGGCTCCTGCAAGCCAGCTCTAGAACATCTTTAAACATGCCTGGGATAAACATATATCCATCCTAAGATAAAACACAGGAAATAGTATAAGGGCAGACTAGATGGACCATGAGGTCTTTTTCTGCCGTCAGTCTTCTATGTTTCTATCACTGTCCTGCTCACCACTAAAGTAGTTTTATAAATAGCTGTAGAAGTTCAAAGAATAGCAACAGGGACAGAATCTCTTAAGTCTGAATGTGCTTCCCTCCTCCCTCACTCTGCCTTCATGTAAATTTGGGAAGGGCCTGTCTGAGATATTTACTCAAATTACTGTAGTCATTTTGGAATGAACTTGTGCTTCCCTTCTTTGACTGTTGCCTGGGTAACAATTCTGTCCACTGTCCATGAAGGACATTTTCTGTGCCCTCTACATCTAGCTCCTCAGTCCAAATTTCTGTAAAAAGGATGGCCTTAGCCACCCCTGACAGTGCTTGGCCTAAGCAAAAGTATTTCCATCTCCCACCCTCTTCACTGCTTTGGATGCAGGTCTCATCCACTACATTAGAGCAGTCAATTAGCAATAATTAATTAGGCACATCCATTTACATGTCTGCTCTTTTATTTATTAGAACTATAATTAGCCTTTTAGTGTTTATTTTTAGGCAAATTAAGGTTCATTTCTTTGAAATAAAAATGCTGTCTATGTTTTAAAAGGTTGCTTGAGTTTGATGACAAATTGGTCTCTTAGAGAAAAGGCTGATATGCAGAGGATGGGGGTTGCTTGGCCTTTTCATTGGGGATTTGGATTGAGCTTGCTCAAGCAATTAGCAAGTGCGAGGGTGTACTTTACACACTTACTTATGTGTGTGTGTGTGCATAAATGTGAGTATGTGTGCATATTGATGGTGCAAAGGGTTATCTCTCAGTGGGTCAAGTTCCCTCCTTGAGTTGACATTTTATTATTAATTACAAGGCATAGCAGGTCTGGTTTAGCTGTACGTATGGAGAAGTATTTATTTACTGTATTTGTATATTTTAATTGCAATAATTTATATGCTGCTTCCTGATATAGTTCTAGACAGTTCACAATAAAATCAGGCAAAACCCATCACAACATCACATTATGAATAGCATAATCTCAACCACAAAAGCCTAAAATGTTCTGCAAGTGTTCGAAATACTTCTGCACTTTGTTGCAATTCCTGATAAATAATACCTTCTGCCTTGAAGGCATGTTGGAAAAGAGTGGTTTCAAGAAGACAGTCGGGAAGGTCTGTCTTCACTCATCTAATTCATGAGTGATAGCAGCCTGATTTCCACAACAGTAACAGTAATTAGGTGCGCTGAAAATAGGGACTACATTTCGATCATGGGACCAGTTGTAGCCCTCCATTACAAGTTGATGAGCCCGAGACACCAATGTAAGTCCATTGGCGTGGTTAAATGTTTCAGAAATATCCTGGCCAAATGTGCAGCCTGTACCACGTGGAGAGATCCCCCAGCCACCATGATCAGGCTGCTATCATGGAATTAGATGAGTTGTTTGCCCTCCTTGGGTCATGGAACCCTGAATTCCAAGAAAGCAGGCTGCAGTGTTATGTGGACTGTCTTTTTGAAACCACTCTTTTCCAACAATCCTTCAAGGCCGAAGGTATTATTTATCAGGAATTGCAACGAAATGCAGAAGTATCTTGAACACTTTATTATTATTATTATTATTATTATTATTATTATTATTATTATTATTATATTAGACTTGTATGCCGCCCCTCTCCGAAGACTCGGGGCGGCTCACAACAGTAATACAAAAACAATATAACAGTGAGACAAATCTAATATTAAAATAAAACATATCTAAAACCCCAACAATTTAAAACCATACAACACATACATACCAAACATAAAATATAAAAGCCTGGAGTGAGGATGTCTCAGTTCCCCCATGCCTGGCGATAAAAGTGGGTCTTGAGTAATTTGCGAAAGACAAGGAGGGTGGGGGCTGTTCTAATCTCCGGGGGGAGTTGATTCCAGAGGGCCGGGGCCACCACAGAGAAGGCTCTTCCCCTGGGGCCCGCCAAATGACATTGTTTGGTCGACGGGACCCGGAGAAGGCCAACTCTGTGGGACCTTATCGGCCGCTGGGATTCGTGCAGTAGAAGGCGGTTCCGGATGTATTCTGGTCCAATGCCATGTAGGGCTTTAAAGGTCATTACCAACACTTTGAATTGTGACTGGAAACCGATCGGCAGCCAGTGCAGGCCACGGAGTGTTGCAGAAACGTAGGCGAATCTAGGGAGCCCCACAATGGCTCTCGCGGCCGCGTTCTGCACGATCTTGAAGAACTGCAGCTAATAGTTCTATTGACTATGAGCCATCAGGTTTTCCTTGACTCTTAGTGACTGCATAGATCTGTACCTAACCTATCCTTTCAGGACTTTCATGGTGCACCTTCTGCCACTGTAACTGAGTTGGTGTTGGCTCTCTTTCCTTCTGTCCCTCCCAGTGGGGCATGTCAAATTTTTCAACTTTCAATTTCCAAACATTAGGGGTGCTCAAAAGTTGTCACAAGCCTTGGAGATTGCAAAGATATTTTGGTTACTTCAATATAATTTAGATGTGCTTTGTAGGTAACTGCATAAATAGCATAACCTTTTAACATTTTGTTTGTTTCATCTCTCAGCATTAAAGCCTTCTTCAGAGAACTAGGGTTTTGCACAAAGTGTCCAAGGTATAATAATTTGAGTGTGGTCATTTGTGTCTTGAGGGAGAATCCTGAATTGATTTGTTCAATTAGCTATTGGTTTGCTTTCTTGGCTCTTCCATAACATTTTCAGATGACTTCTCCAATAATAAAATTCAAAAACATTAATGCTCATTAACTTTTTTGAACATTTTCAAAATGGGGGGCGGGATGTTTCCTAGGGGGCAAAAAATAGCTTTTTTTTTTTTTTTTAGTTGGGAGGAACTCAATAGTGTCAACCCCTAACCCCCAACATTTCTCCCTTAGACTCTCCACGATTGACCTCTCCAGGTTCCTAAGAGGTCAGTAAGGGGCGTGCATAAGTGCACTAGTGTGCCTTTCGTCCCCTGTCCAATTGTCTTTCCTTTATCTCATATATCATATATATTTTCTTCCTTTCTTATATCTTCTCCTCTATTTTGACATATTATCTTTATATATCTTACTTCATGTCTATTCTCTTCCATATGTATTGTGTATTGGACAAATGAATAAATAAAACTCTTTCTTGGCATTAATTTTATGGTAAACTGATTGTAAAAGAACAATTATTTAGAGTGTGGTAGTATTGAGGAGCAAGTTGTCAGTAATAAGACATATTTTATGAAGACATAATTCTTACTATATGAAATTTTTTAAAAAGCTAAACTTGTTTGAATAATTTCACTTCTTTAAAAATGCTGTTAACCTTTTCTCTCTCCACCCCATTCTCCATGGGTTTTTGGGTGAAATTAATTTGTTGTTCATGTGAGGCTGAATTTGATGCTGCTTAAGGTTTTTCTCAGTAGATTTAGTATACAGAAAGCCGAACATTGATTCAGAGAAACTATGCTGGTTTTATCAAATAGCATGTCAGATGTTGGACTTGACGCTTCATTTATACATACATCTATCTTGTGCAAAGAAGCTTGGAAAATATTTTCTACTTGCTGAGTGTTGGCCCATTCTTACCTGCCAACAGTGTTTGTTTTTCAAAGCTCAGCTTCTATTTTTGTGTCTTGCGTTCTAAAGATATCTGTTTACCCACACCGCAAAGAAACTAACAAAATACTTAGAATTTCTAATCATAATTAATTATGACCAATGTAATCAACATCAAGCATATACAAATTGCAAGCAGTGTTCAGAAGTGATCTGAATAATGTATGACTGTCAGAGATACATAGTACGGCTTCCATAGAGCAGACACTTGGTTTGATTATTTTATTCTTATGCGTGTTCTATGTTTCATAGGGGACAAACAAGTATTCTTTTTCAGTACATCTATGAATGTGGGAGAGTGCAAAGCTATGCTGTGGTGTTTTTTTTAGTGTTCCATGTTCTTTGCTGTAAAATGAAGAGGTCTTCTAAGCATAGGCATAATCTTACTAACCATGTTTCAATAGCAAATGTGTGTGAAACAAATGAGATTTTAATTGGCAAAGTAATTCATGTTATGCAGGTTGATGTTATCTGCTTCCAAGTGGAATCCAGTGAAGCAATTCAGGTAGGCTCAAATTGCTTTGGATTGTCCTGCAGGTGAAGGATCCTGTTACCCTTCACCTCAGGGACCGCCTTCTGCGGCACGAATCCCAGCGACCAGTTAGGTCCCACAGAGTGGGTCTTCTCCGGGTCCCATCAGCTAAACAATGCCGCTTGGCGGGACCCAGGGGAAGAGCCTTCTCTGTGGCGGCCCCGGCCCTCTGGAACCAACTCCCCCCAGAGATTAGAATTGCCTCCACCCTCCTTGCCTTTCGTAAGCTACTTAAAACCCACCTCTGCCGCCAGGCATGGGGGAATTAAGATTCCTTTTCCCCCTAGGCCTTTACAATTGTATGCATGGTATGTTTGTTTGTATGTATGTTTGGTTTTTATATTAAGGGGTTTTAATTCGCTTTTAGTATTGGATTATTATTGTACACTGTTTATGATTGCTGTTAGCCGCCCCGAGTTTTCGGAGAGGGGCGGCATATAAACCCAATAAATAAAATAAATAAATAAATAAATACATCTGAAGTGCTTCCAGGCTCTGTGGCTCTATGATTATCCACAGTTTATATTGAAGCCAAGACATTCAGCATACTTAAACTTTGTCTTGAAACACTGGCTTGGGCCAAGGATATCTAAGCCTTTCTTTTCTGGTAAATACTCGTGGTAGTCTTTCAACATTTGCCAGAGCCTCCATCTTGTGAGAACTTCAACCAGCTTGTGAAGATATAGCTGCTCTCAGCCTTCCTGTAGAACAGACTGTATAGGAGAAGGTTAAGATACAACTACAATCATTTTAAATTACTGCTTTCAGTCATGGCAATTTTTAGGTGCATGGACTTCAAAAGCCAGCGGCGTGGCCATTGATTAGAATTTGGGGAGTTGATGCCCGTATACCCGGAAGTTACTACATATGGAAATCTTGTTTTAAAGCATTCGGCTAGTGCTTGAGTTCCACCAGGTCCACGGTCAAATCAACTGAACTAAAAGCTTAGCTGTATAATATATTCTCCGTTATGATGCAAAAGTGCTGGGCAATGGGAATGAAGGATAATAACATTATGCCTCCTCCCATTGATAAAACTATAGCAATGGAGCAGTTGCTGTAAGTTTGCAAAGTTTCCAGTATCTTCACCTCTACTTTACTTGCATTGCTAACAAATTTAAATCCACTCTTTCCATTTAAGACAGAAATGGGTAACCTTTTTTTCATTCAAAGACTATATGTTTTTTGAAATGATGGGAGAGTGGAATGGAAGTGAGTGATAGATGAGTCGAAGTGTGGAACTCATTACCGGACTCCATAGTGTCATCCCCAAACCCCCAACACTTTACCCTTAGATTATCCACGGTTGACCTATCCAGATTCCTAAGAGGTCAGTAAGGAGTGAGTACAAGTGCACTAGAGTGCCTTCTGTCCCCTGTCCTATTGCTCTCCTATATCTCCTATACCTTTCTTCTATTCCTATATCTCTTCTTCTATTCTTTCATTGATATGTTCTATTACTATATCTTCTTTTCTATTCTTTCTTAGATATATTTTACTACGAGTATAACCTCTATAACCTTCATCATGTATTTTACTATGTGTATATAGATATATACCCACTAAACCCTCTTTGTGTATTGGACAAAATAAATAAATAAAAAATAAATAAATAAATAAATGAGGCAGATCCAAAAGTGGAAAAGTTACTAATTCTCTTGCTTTTTTCAGGCAAGCATTCTCCCTGCCTCCTTCTCTCTTTTGAAACTTGGCTTACACTATAAATAATTATTTGATGGCAATAGGCTGCTCCTGTGTGATGTAGCGGTTTGCCCTGTCAACACGTATTTCAATCTATGTGGCAGCATGAAAGTCAGTTCGGAATTACTTTGTTTTATCTCAGCTGTATCTTCATCAGATTTTGAGAAGTCCATGTTTTGTTTTTATGTTTCTTTTGCAGCCAAACTGGCTTGCTGTCATTCTTTTGCAACCGAGAGAGAAATGGGGTTCGGTAATCTACCTGTCAGCTCTTATTCTCCTCTGGAGTTATTTCTTATGTGAACTGAACATATGTCAGAATGCTCTTGAAGACACAAAATTGTATTATGTTGTTTTGGCGCCCAGAGACTTTTCACTGGAATGTTTCCTTATCTTACGGCAAGTTGATGTGTTTGTTCAAGATACTGCTTTCTTTGTTTTGCACTCCTGAATACGATATTTTGATGCTTTTGTTTGCCTTAGAATTGTGGTGTGGAAAAACTTACAACAGCCTATAATTATTTGGTGGAAAAGTGTTTTACAGTATTCGTCAGATCCTCAGAGTTTCTGAAACACAGGGTAGAATCGTTGGAGTTATCATTTGGCTTTCTGAGCATCAATATTTTTTTGTCAAGTGAAAACGGTGGATCAGAAATAACAGTGAATAAATGTTTTCTGAAGCATCTTCGGGGGTTTTTTTGTTGTTCTTGTCAAAGCAACATATGCTGTTTCTAATATGTTCTGAAAAATCTTGCTTAGAGCTAGGAAGTAGATAGTAGCACTGTTGTTTCCTATGAAATGATGCTAAAAGTTACTTGGCTTTTGTAGTTTTTCTAAGTAGAACCTTTTTCTGAATAGAATAATGATAGCATTCTCCAATATATTCTTATAATAACAGAATTATATATTGTATATATTATCTATACTATTTGTTTTCATAGATTTTCACGGGTACAGGTATGACGGTCTTGGTGTATTCAGGTTTCTTCCTTTGTAGGATTTGGAAATTTCTGGCGACGTGTTCGCCCTAGAACAAGGACAGAAACACCAGCCTGAAGATGACGAGTGGGACCTCGTCGAAACGTCGCCAGAAATTTCCAAATCCTACACGGGAAGAAACCCGAATATACCAAGACCGTCATATCTATACTATTATATACATATAATATACTGTATAATGTATTATATACCATATTTTTCAGAGTATAAGGTGCTCCATAAGGCGCATCTAACCTTTTTGGAGAGGAAAACAAGGCCCGTGGGGTCCGTTTTCACTAGCAGAGGCACCGCAGGCCAGTCCTTCGCAGGCCAGATCTGTGGGCTGAATCCTGCCCACGGGCCTTGAGTATGACACCCTTGGTCTCTAGAACTAAGGAGAAATTTCCTGACAGAACAATTAATTGGTGGAATGACTTGTCTTCAGAAGTGGCGCAGCAGGT
Source organism: Erythrolamprus reginae (assembly GCF_031021105.1). Classification (NCBI taxonomy): domain Eukaryota; kingdom Metazoa; phylum Chordata; class Lepidosauria; order Squamata; family Dipsadidae; genus Erythrolamprus; species Erythrolamprus reginae. The sequence continues at coordinate 100,020,600 of NC_091951.1, forward strand.
AGAGTGCTGTACTGCAGGCCACTGAAGCTGACTGTAGATCTGAAGGTCAGCAGTTCAAATCTCATCACCGGCTCAAGGTTGACTCAGTCTTCCATCCTTCCGAGGTGGGTAAAATGAGGACCCGGATTGTGAGGGCAATATGCTGGCTCTGTTAAAAAAGTGCTATTGCTAACATGTTGTAAGCCGCTCTGAGTCTAAGGAGCAGGGCGGCATAAAAATTGAATAAACAAACAAACAAACAAACAAACAAACAAATAAATCGTCCAAGATTGGAAGGTTTTAAGAAGAGATTGGACAACCATTTGTCTGAAATGATATAGGGCAGTGATGGCGAACCTTTTTTCCCTCGGGTGCCGAAAGAGCGTACGTGCGCGCTATCACACATGCGTGAGTGCGCACACCCATAATTCAACACATGGGGAGGGAGAAAATAGCTTCCCCCACCTCCCCGGAGGCCCTCTGGAGGCCGGAAACAGCCTGTTTTCCAACTTCTGATGGGCCCAGTAGGCTCGTGTTTCACCCTTCCCAGGCTCCAAAGGCTTCCCTGGAGCTGGGAGAGAGTAAAAACGCCCTCCCCCATCCACCTGGAACCCAAAACCTCTGTTTGAGCCAAAAATCAGCTGGCCGGCGCACATATGCATGTTGGAGCTGAGCTAGGCAATGGCTTGTGTGCCAGCAGATATGGTTCCCCGTGCCACCTGTGGTACCCATGCCATAGGTTCGCCATCACTGCTATAGGGGTTTTCTGTCTGAGCAGTGGCTTGGACTAAAAGATCTTCAAGGTTCTTTCCCATTCTGTTTTAGACATTTTTAAAGCATTCTTTTGTGTTCAAAATCTACTTTGTTTCCACTGTTCTCTGATTTATATATTAGATGTGAAAGTTAAAAATAGAGCTACTGCCATATGATTATCTAATAAGATATTTCATTATGATGAATGTATCTAAAAAGTCAAAGTTGTGATTGCTGTGGGAACTTCAGCTAACTGCCTGACTTGGGCTCAATTATTTAATATTTTTCAGAATACATTACACTTTGTTTAGCACTCCCTATTCCAATTTTGAGGGTAAACACTATAATAATTTCCTATTTAATGTTTTTTTATATAATTTATTGTGGGTTTTCCCCTTCTGAAGCTGAAAGTCTTCCGTCTCCTTCAAGTATAAGAATTAAGGGTCCATAATTTAATCATGATTTATAATGTTATTTTAATCTTCTCAGAGATGTCAGAAGATGAACAATTTGCCTGGGCTTTAAAAATGAGTGAGCAAGAAGCCAGACAGTTAAATTCACAAGAGGAGGAAGAGGAAGAACTTCTGAGAAAAGCCATTGCTGAGAGCCTTAGTGTAAGTAGAAGAAATGTTCTACTTTTACTCTTTCCCCCCCTTTCTTTTTCCCTGTAGACATGACTTTTCTCCAAGGCTGGCTGATGAAACTTCACTTGGTATCCTAGTCTTAGACAAAGCATCCTACAAGAGAGCAAATACAACAAATATATTTGTTAAGCTTTACTATGCTAATGGACTTATTGATGCATAATATCTAATTTCACCGTTGGCTATCACTGAGCAGATTAATGTGGAAGTATCATTTATGTTTTTTACTGTGTAGAACAGCAGTCAATTTGATTTAATAATTAGAAGAATACATACACACACATACATATACATATATACTTGTTTTCGTAGATTTTCATGGGTACAGATATGAAAGTCTTGGCATATTCGGGTTTCTTCCCGTGTAAGTTTCAGAGATTTCTGGCGACGTTTTGACAAGGTCCCACTCGTCATCTTCAGGCTGGTGCTTTTGTCCTTTTGTTAGGGCAAACACAGCGAGATCTGAGCTGCCTTCCCTCTATAAATACTGGTGGGTGGGTGTGGAGTGCTGGCTCAGCAGCTGCAAGCAAACACCATAAACATATGACCAGACCACAGGGAGGTACAAAGCTGAAGGGATCAGATCTGATGGTCTAGAGGTTAATTATCTGCCTTATAAGGCAGAAGCCCCAGGATCAAATCCCAGTAAGGGTATGGCTAGCTGATGAGTCCAGAATAAGGCCGAAATAGCGCTATCCTAGTCTCCCTTAATTTTAAAAATACAGCAAAAACATGTGATACATACAGAATATAGTTTATTGGCTATGAATAAATTAACTGCCTTGAAATTTTAATTATATGAAAGTTTAACTATATTCAAAGCAGCACGAAGCTAACAACTTCAGCCTGATGATGGTGGATGTGATTCTCTGCCTTACAAGGCAGAAGCTGCCGGATCAAATCCCAGTAAGGGTGTGGCTAGCTGATGAGGCCAGAACAAGGCCGAAATGGTGCCATCCTAGTCTCCCTTAATTTTAAAATTTCAGCAAAAACATGTGATATGTATGTATGTATGTATGTATGTATGTATGTATGTCTATGTGTATGTATAAGTATATGTATATATGTCACGTGTTTTTGCTAAATTTGAAAATTAAGGGAGACTAGGATAGATATATTTAGGCCTTATTTTGGCCTCATCAGCTAGCCATACCCTCACTGGGACTTGAACCTGCAACCTTTGCCTTGTAAGGCAGAGAATTAACCTTTAGGCTACAGTATCCAATCCTTTCAGCTCTGTACCAGGGAAGGGTTACATATTTTTGTGTCAAATCACCCTGGTATATTGAAGGAACATCACAGCTCCTTTTTTGCCTCTCGGTCCAACCCAGGGCCATTTCCAAGGCAGTTAATTTTATTGATAGCCGACAATTCTATCTGTATGTGTCACATGTTTTTGCTGAATTTGAAAATTAAGGGAGACTAGGATAGATCTATCTATATATATACACACATACACACACACACGCACACAAATCATTTTCATTCAATGCCTGTTCTTGTTCTTCCTGCAGAGCTGCCAAGCTTCTGAGTTCTCTGCTGCTGCTCCCGTGCCTCTCCTTTCCCAGGCATCAGGATCTCCAGTGCAAGACCCTCCATCTGGACCAGAGGATTCTCATCTTCCTGCAATTTCGCCACCTTGCTCTGAGTCTTCTTGCTCCAAGTCCAACTCCCTCTTTCCAAGTGACAACATGGATGGGAGCACAGAGACAGATGTCTCCAAGAGTCCTCTTGTAGTACTGACCAGGTTAAGCCAGGACATAGTTGAACGCTCACTAGTTTCTAGCATAACTGTATCTCCAGGGAAGAGCCAGACTTTTGCAAGGTCAGGCACTTCCTCACCAGCTGGGAACTGCTCGTGTGATATATCACCTGGGGAAGAAGAGGCGTTACCTATTACTCTCAGTCCCATATTTCCCCAAAGACATGGGATGTCTCGGGAGCTGAACTTCCAGAAAGTCTTTGTGGGAAATTGCAGCCTTCTAACTCCAACAAGCCACGAAATGGAACATTCCCAGAATGACTTCAAAGGAAACCTTCATGTGGACTGCCCAGGAGTCCTACAGAAGGAAGCCCAGCAGCAGAGTGCTTTTGATCACGACACAAGTCCTTCTGAGTTGAGAGATCAGGCTGAGCGTGGCAAAAATACACTGCTTTCTGCTGAGCTTATAGAAAGGACAGGCCCACCAGGAAGCCCACCAGCAATTTGCACTCTTCCTTGGAGTGACGAGGAATGCCAACACAAAGAACCGGACGTGGTGGACTATTATTGGGGTGTCCCATTCTGCCCCAAAGGGATAGATCCTAACAAATATACTCAAGTCATCATGTGCCAGCTTGAGGTTTATCAGAAAAGCCTGAAACGGGCTCAGCGGCAGCTCCTGCAGAAGAAGCCATTTGGAGAACCTATTGTTCCTAATTCATGGTCCCTGAGACAAACAAATCTTGCTAAAGACAAGGAAACATCAAGACAAAGGGAAGATACTGATGATCAAGAAGGGGAGGACGTGGATGAGAAAAAGGAACCTGATAATGTTGACTGTGTCCTTTCCCGAGTCAACGGAGAATCTGACAAACATCCACCAGGGGATGGAGCAGAAGGAAGGAACTCCGAGGGTGGAGATGAATCCGCAAGCAGCTCTCTTCAGGTAACTTTGCCCTACCTGGAAAATTATGAATCAACAAAAAAAGAGCAGAGTGGCCAAGCATTTTTCTGCCATGCGCGTTCTTAGATCAAAATGGCAGGAGATTATGCTATTGATTTTCAGCAGTTAAGATGAGGTTAGAGGGAATTCTAGAGGACACAAAGAATTATACATGTCAGTTGCCAGTTAGTGTACGGAATTTATTCTATCTGTCATCTATCTATCTATCTATCTATCTATCTATCTATCTATCTATCTATCTATCTATCTATCTATCTATCTATCTATCTATCTCAGTGTTTTTCAACCGGTGTGCCGCGGCACACTAGTGTGCCGCAAGACACGGTCACATGTGCCGCGAGGCGGCTCCTGCAAGTGGGAGCTCCAGGGCTGAGGCTTCAGCCCTGGAGCTCCCACTTGCAGAAGCTGCCCACCCCGGTTATTGCCTGCCGCCGCCGCCGCTATTGGCACCCTCCCGCGGGAGGCCAGCAAAGGTTGCTTTTAAAGTCGGCCCCCTTGCGCCCATGGCTTCTCATCGCTAATAGCGGCGGCGGGCAATAGCCGGGGGAGGGGCGGCTTCTGCAAGTGGGAGCTCCAGGGCTGAGGCTTCCACTTGTGGCTGTCCCCGCCCGCCCAATCTGTCCTTCTCTCCGGCTCCTCCCACAGCGGTGGCTGCAGCGACGCTGGCGATCCGGCCGCTAGCCGCTCCGAGCACTGTGGAAACGCCCACCCCTCTCACAGTCCCGTCCTGGGCTGTCAGTAAAGGGGCTGCTTCCCATCCCTCTGCCAGCTTGCTCAGAACATTCAAACTAAGGAAAACCTTCGCCGGCCTCCACAGAGAAGAAAGGAAGAGAGAGAACGAGAGAGAGAGAGAGAGAACAAGAGAGAAAAAGCATGAGAGAGAGAGAAAGAACAAGAGAGAGAGAAAGAAAATAAGAGAGAGAACAAGAGAGAGAACGAGAGAGAGAAAGAAAATAAGAGAGAACGAGAGAGTAACAGAGAGAGAGAAAGAACAAGAGAGAGAAAGCATGAGAGAGAGAGAGAAAGAAAATAAGAGAGAGAACGAGAGAGAGCAACAGAGAGAGAAAGAACAAGAGAGAGAAAGCATGTGAGAGAGAGAGAAAGAAAATAAGATAGAACGAGAGAGAGAGAAGGAAAGCAAGAGAGAAAAAGAGATAGCAAGAGAGAGAGAAAGCAAGAGAGACAGATAGGGAGAGGAAAGGAGAGAGAGAAATGAGAACAAAAAGGGGAGAAAAAAGGAGAAATGAGAAAATGATTGAGGCAGAGAATGAGAGGAGAGAGAAACAAAAGAGAGAGAGAGAAGTGATTCTTGAAGCATATGGTAAAAAGCACCCAAATAATAAGAAACGCCCCCCAGCCCACACCTGTTTTTGAAAAGAATAAAAGAGAAAAAAACCCCAGCCCTCAACTGGTTTTGGAAATGGTTCGAGTGTGTATACACACACACACATAGGGGGGGGGGGGGGAGAGACAGGGATGGAAAAAGAGGAGAAGTGAGAGGGAGAAGGAATGAGAGAGAAAAGGGGGAAAGACAGGAGAAGTGCCCAGAAATGAGACAGTGGTATAAATTTGAGGAGGGATGATTGATGATTGACTGTACAGTATTTATAAGGGGATGTTACATGGGATTGTATATATGAGGGGGTTATTTATGTATGTATGTATGTATGTATGTATGTATGTATGTATGTATGTATGTATGCATATTTATTTATTTGATTTGTGTCATTTTGGTTGGTGGTGTGCCCCAGGATTTTGTAAATGTAAAAAATGTGCCGCGGCTCAAAAAAGGTTGAAAATCACTGGTCTGTCTGTCTGTCTGTCTGTCTGTCTGTCTATCTGTCTCTCTATCTACCTACCTACCTACCTACCTACCTACCCACCTACCCTACAAATTCGGCTTCTACGCCACCCTTCTCCTGAGACTCAGGGTGGCTTACAACATGATATCCAATGATGCTTCAGGGATTCTGAAGCCCTTAGGGTCCTCTGAAAATTTGCTTTTAATAATACTGATAGTCTTCGACTTATGATCACAACTGAGCTCAAAAAATGTTGTTGCTAAGCAAGACAATTTTTTGAGTTTTGCCCCATTTTATGAGCCTTTTTGCCAGAGTTGTTAAGCGAATAATCGCAGTTGTTAAGTGAACCATGGAGTCATTCAGATAATCTGGCTTTTCCGGTTGACTCTGCTTGCTGGAAGCCAGCTAGGAAGATTACAAATAGTGATCACAAGACCTCAGGACAGTACAACTGTCATAATTACATGCCAGTTGCATATATTGGAATCAACAGGATGTGGAATCCCGTATGGTCTTATATATTCGGGCAATTGTGGTGGAACATGGTTTGCTTTCCGCTGTGAACTTTTGCTACTCTGAACTGAAATTTTAATTTATGTTATTGAATTTGTTTTATTGCTTTGTCCTCTGGAGTTATTACTTTTCCCAAACCTATCAATCTTTCATGCTTCCTCTGTGTTTCTGCTTTGCATTTTTGAGCAGCGCATTCTCCTTTTCATTCATTATGTTACAGGATAAAACAAACAATGGGGCATATCCAGGAAAACTTCACAGTCTCTCTAGCTGCCGGAGTTTCTGCAGTGAGGCCAGAACTAACCTTAATCCTTGGCTTCCTTTGCAGAAAGTGTCATTTAAATGTTTATGGCGTGGCCGCTAGGTGTCAGGTTTTCTCTTCAGGGGCAAGAGGCAGCTGTCGGTCACCACCGGGTCTTTTTAAACCCATTGCTAGTCAGGTGAAATATTTATTGCTGTTGTAATTTAAGTTTGTGTCAGCCTTTTTCAACCCTCGTTTTTCATAATGACTTCACTGCTTGATCATTGTATAACTTTATCTTCTTCTGACTGAAGCTGAACCTTGTTGCTACTATTTTCAAGTATATTTGATTGTTTACCCTGGTGATGGAAAGACGTTTTGTGATATTTATATTCTACCTTATAATATTGAACACTCAGAGGAAAATCTGTCACGTCTGCATATTCTTTTAGAAGTGGCAGAACGGTACAAGTTGTGCTTTAGGTCTCACAGACCTGGATCCAAAGTGGTTATATTTAAACAACCTTAAAGGTGACCTACAAAGAGAAACACTTGGCTTTGTGCCCAAATTCTTTACTCACTTATGATAAGCTGGCAATGGCCTGAATGGTTTAAGGTCAAACCTTCTTTGGTTCTCTTGTTGGAACCTCTGACCACATTTAATTTGGAACGTATTTTGGCAAGTGAAATGCACAGAAAACCGCCATCACGGCTGAATTCTTGAGCCTTTTGTGCAGCTCAAGTTAGGGAATAATGGTCTTGACATTTAAAATTGCCTTAGGAGCCCACGAGACAAATGGCATAATTGGGGAAACTTGAAAACACAATTAGAATGCAAAAAGCTCAAGTGGTCACTTGTAAATAGACACAAAAGAACTTTATAATAGCAGAACAGAGAAGTAAAAGTGGGATGGCAGCCAAGTCTGACAATAAGCTTCACGACAGGTAATTCTTAACATTGCTTTTCTTTCTTCCACATGAAATAGAACATGGAGGCAGTGGGCAGATAATTCAAAGGCGACTTTCCATGTTTTAAGCTTCATTTGAGCATCGTATTTTTCTTTGTCGTAATTACCTACCAGCATACTTTGTCACAGTTTCGGTGCCCTTTGTGTTGACAGTAGTGGAAGCACTAATGTATTTAAAGTGCCAACATGTCTCCTTAGTTGTTCAGTCCAAGCAGATGCTATCAGCCAGCTGCTTGGTGGAGCCACTTGTTGCTATTATAATATAGCTGAATAAGTTGTAAGTGTAAAATCTGCAAGGTGCTTTTTCGGATGGTTTGCATTAGTGGCAGGCCTATTTAACTATGCCACTTGCATTTGCTCACTTGCAAAATGGTTAATGAAGGCAACAGCTACAGTTTCTCCAGGTCTTCCCTAGTGGTTGTTTGCTCACTGTGATTACATGAAATGCTGTTAAAATGGTTAAAGTGCTTGAGTGACTCTTTCAAGCTCCATATGTTCTTTAGGAAGAAGCAGATACTTCTGTTGACACAGGTGAACATTTTTCTTATTTGTTGTCCAGACTTAGAGTGAAACAAGATGTTGCAGCAGATGTGGATTTCTGCTGAAAATAGCATTCCCATGAAACTGCTGTGAATACCCCAACCATGCTAATTCTCCCATCTCTCCTCCATTTTATGAGCAGCTGCTTCGGATTCAATCAATCAATCAATCAGAATAGAGCTGGAAAGGATCTTGGAGATCTTCTAGTCCAAGCCCCTGCTTATGCATAGTCCAACCCTCTGCCGTACCATTTCAGACAAATGGCTGTCCAGCCTCTTCTGAAAAACCTCCAGTGATGAAGCAACCACATCTTCTGACGGCAAACTGTACCACTGGTTAATTGTTCTCACTGTTACAAAGTTTCTCCTCAATTCCAGGTTGCTTCTGTCCTTGATTAGTTGCCATCCATTGTCTCTTGTTCTGCCCTTTGGTGCTTTGGAAAATAAAGTGACCCTATCTCCTCTTTATGGCAGCTCCTCAAATACTGGAATTCAATTCAATTCAATTTATTAGATTTGTATGCCGCCCCTCTCCGAAGACTCGGGGCTGCTCACAACAACAATAAAAACAGTATACTAACAATGGAACAAATCTAATAATAAAATTACATTAAAAAACCCCAACAATTTAAAAACCATACAACACATACATACCAAACATAAAATATAAGAAAGCCTGGGGGAGGTGTCTTAATTCCCCCATGCCTGGCGATATAGGTGGGTCTTGAGTAACTTGCGAAAGACAAGGAGGGTGGGGGCCGTTCTAATCTCCGGGGAGAGTTGATTCCAGAGGGCCGGTGCCACCACAGAGAAGGCTCTTCCCCTGGGGCCTGCCAAACGACATTGTTTGGTCGACGGGACCCGGAGAAGGCCAACTCTGTGGGACCTTATCGGCCGCTGGGATTCGTGCGATAGAAGGCGGTTCCGGCGGTATTCTGGTCCAATGCCATGAATACTGCCATCATGTCCCCCCCCACCCCAGTCCCTCTTTTTCTCTAGGCTGGCCAAACCCAAATCCTGCAACTGTTCTTTATATGTTTTCATTTCCAGGCCTTTAATCATCTGGATTGAGGACAATTATGCTTTGGTATGGGGACAAGGGGCTTCAAATCTATCTACTTTAACATTAAGTATAATTATGTCTGTTTCTTGCCAAGGAAGCAAGTCACTTTCTTAATTTATTTTCTGGGATTGATTTGAACAAATATTAACCTTTCTGAATCTGGATAAGCACTTTCCCTTCAAAAAGGGAACTGAGAAAGATAAATTTGGAGGTGGTAATTCGTATTGTATTTTAGACATCTACTCTACAGTAGACTATAAGACCTCTTTGCAAAGTGCAATGGAAAAGCCAGTTTGATGTAGAGACTTCAGGATAGAAGCCAAAAGACTATGAGTTCTAGTCCCACCATAGGCATGCAACCAACTGGGGGACCTTGGGCCAATCATTCTCTCTTCCAGCCCTGGGAAGGAGGAAAAGCAAAACCCATTTCCCAAAAATCTTGCCAAGGTCTAATCTAGGCAGTTGCCAAGGATTCAAATATGTTACCTGATGGCACATATGCATTGGGAAAGTATGTATGTTATGTCTGCTCATGGCCCTAGGGCTCTTTGCCTTCCCCCTTTAAGCAGTGTTTGCAAGCTTTTCCCATAGTTTTGACTCTGCTCTTGAAACATAGTAGGCAGAAGATTATGTATAGCAGGGCTGTCAAACTCACAGCCCGCGGGCCACTCCCATACCTGGTTTAGCGAAGGGGGGGGGGAAAGTCTCAATCTGTCATGTGACGACGTGAGTTTGACACCCTGATGTATAGTATCTGTCCTCACTTATAGTTAAGGCCATGATCTTCCCCCCCAAATAGATAGCTCACATAATGTTTTCTTAAGTTAACAAAGAAAGGTGGGGCATAGGGAGAAAGGAAAAAGTAAATAGGGGGTAGGAGTGGAAACAGGGAAAGTGTAGTCATAAGGTTAAAGATCTGTCAGAATTAAGGGGTGTGACAGTTGTCAGGCTAGAGATTCTAGTTTTCTACTCTCAGAGTAGAAAGCTTTGTGTGTAGAAAAACACAGATAGGTAAATATTTAGCACCTGGCCCTGGAAGAATTATCAAATCCAGAAAGCCACTTCGTTTAAAATTTGTACAGTAAAACATATTTACTTTTCAGAATATGCATTTATAGTGCAATTAATGTCTCACTAATGTCTGTAGATATGAAGTGATAATCCTTTTGTCAATTTTACATCCAGCTAATTAATTCTGATGTGGACTTTCATTTTTCAGGGTATATTTACTCACAAAACATTTTGCAAGATTGTATTTCTGTTCTGGACAATAAAGTGATGCATTAAGTATCTGGAATGCGTTCATATTCTTCAGATTGGTTCTTTTCCCCTCACATCGAAGTCCAGGATGGGTTGTTTTAGCCCCATAACTAGAATAGAATAGAATAGAATTTTTATTGGCCAAGTGTGATTGGACACACAAGGAATTTGTCTTGGTGCATATGCTCTCAGCGTACATAAAATAAAATATACATTTGTCAAGAATCATGTGGTACAACACTTAATGATTGTCATAGGGGTCAAATAAGCAGTGAAGAAGCAATATTAATAAAAATCTTAGGATATAAGCAACAAGTTAAAGTCATACAGTCAACATGGGAGGAAATGGGTGAAAGGAATGATGAGAAAAACTAGTAGAATAGAAGTGCAGATTTAGTAGAAAGTCTGACAGTGTTGAGGGAATTATTTGTTTAGCAGAGTGATGGCGTTTGGAAAAAAAACTGTTCTTGTGTCTAGTTGTCTTGGTGTGCAGTGCTCTGTAGCGACGTTTTGAGGGTAGGAGTTGAAACAATTTGTGTCCAGGATGTGAGGGGTCAGTAAATATTTTCCCCGCCCTCTTTTTGACTCGTGCAGTATACACGTCCATTTTTTTGAATGGGTAGCCCAGCCCTCCCCCTGATACCGCTGAGGAGGTTAGTGTGGCTAACCCCTCGTAACTTGGTGTGGGTGTGTTTGCAGGGTACTCACCCCCGCCATCCTGTCAGGCCCCGAGGGCTGGAGGGTCCGTGTTGGAGGACAGAGTCACTGGGTCGCTCCCTTCCATGAGTTGCTGGAGGCTCCACGGGGCCCGGAGGGGCCTTAAAACCGCCGGAGCTCCAGAGGTCTCACCCAAGAGGCAGTAGGCCAGTAAGGCCTACCATCGGAGATCTATATGGACTGGATTGAACTTCCTGAGGATCGGCCTCCTTGGTGACATTCCTCAGTCATTCAGTCCAGTCCTCAGCTCTTGGATGCTTTTTTCTTCGCTCTTTCGAGCTTTGGGTTGGCTTCCAATTTGTTTTCATTTTCCAACATTTTTTATCTTTTCTGAACCCTGCCTTGGATTTTTGTTACTTTATTTTTCCTCTCTTTTCCTGAAACAATTTTGGGCTTCCTAACAGTGAGTGCCTGCTCCGCTTGCCTTAGGGCAATTGGGAAGGCTACAGGCTTGTCTATTTGATCTTTCTCTTGCTGTGCTAGGACAGGGAACAGGGCAGATCAGGTGGCCGGCTCTCTTTAGAGGCTTATCTCGTCAGGCTGCTAGTCTTCACTTGGGCTGCTCCGATTGCCATCTTCAAGCTGAGCTGATCGGCTGACAGGCGGAGTTTTTCGCTTGCCAATAGCAACCTGACTTTTGGACTGGTTTCCTTAGCGCAGTGATGGCGAACCTTTTTCCCCTCAGGTGCCGAAAGAGTGTGGGGGTGTGCTATCACACATGCGTGAGTGCCCACACTCATAATTACCAGAGCTTACAAAACGTTTGCCAGATCCATCCTCGAATACAGCTCATCTGTTTGGAACCCATACTGCATCTCAGACATGTCCAAAGATACTTCGCCAGAAGAGCCCTTCACTCCTCCACTCGAAACAGAATACCCTACGACACTAGACTTTCAATCCTGGGCCTAGAAAGCCTAGAATTAAGACGCCATAAACAAGATCTAAGTATTGCCCACAAGATCATATGCTGCAACATCCTGCCTGTCGGCAACTACTTCAGCTTCAACCACAACAACTACAAGAGCACACAACAGATTTAAACTTAATATTAACCGCTCCAAACTTGACTGTAAAAAATATGACTTCAGTAACCGAGTTGTCGAAGCGTGAAACTCTTTACCGGACTCCGTAGTGTCATCCCCAAACCCCCAACACTTTACCCTTGGATTATCCACAGTTGACCTATCCAGATTCCTAAGAGGTCAGTAAGGGGCGAGTACAAGTGCACTAGAGCAGTGTTTTTCAAACAGTGTGCCGCGGCACACTAGTGTGCCGCGAGACATGGTCAGGTGTGCCGCGAAGGTCAGAGAGAGAAAGAAAGCAAGAGAGAGAGAAAGAAAACAAGAGAGAAAGAGAGAGAAAGAAATCAAGAGAGAGAGAGAAAGAAAGAAAGAGAGAGAAAGAAAGAGAGAAAGAGAGGGAAGGTGGGAGAGAGAAAGACATAGAGGGAGGGAGGGAGAATGAGAGCAAAAAAGAGAGGAAGGTAGGAAGAGAGAAAGAGGGATGGAGAGAGAGAAAAAAGAAGGGAGAGAAAGGAGGGAGAAAGAGAAATAGAGCGAAAGGGAGGAAGAGAGAAAAAAAATTTCTCCAAACTTTTTTTAGCCGCCCTCCCCCCCCCCCCCCAACCCTGTGCCCCAGGGTTTTGTAAATGTAAAAAATGTGCCGTGGCTCAAAAAAGGTTGAAAATCACTGCACTAGAGTGCCTTCCGTCCCCTGTCCTATTGCTCTCCTGTATCTCCTATACCTTTCTTCTATTCCTATATCTCTTCTTCTATTCTTTCATTTATATGTTCTATTACTATATCTTCTATTCTTTCATAGATATATTTTACTATGACCTTCATCATGTATTTTACTATGTGTATATATATATACCCACTAAAACCCTCATTGTGTATTGGACAAAATAAATAAATAAATAAATAATTCAATGCCTGGGGAGGAGGAAAAAGGTTTCCCCCACTCCCCTGTTTCCCAACTTCTGGTGGGCCCAGTAGGCCCATGTTTTGCCCTCCCCAGGCTCCAAAGGCTTCCCTGGAGCCGGGGGAGGGTAAAAATGCCCTCCCCCATCCTCCCTGGAGGCTCTCTGGAAGCCAAAAACGCCCTCCCAGAGCCTCTGTGTGAGCCAAAAATCAGTGGCTGGCACACACATGGACGTTGGAGCTGAGCTAGGGCAATGGCTCGTGTGCCAGCAGATATGGCTCTGCGTGCCACCTGTGCCATAGCTCGCCATCACTGCCTTAGCGCTAGGAGACTCCTGTGCCTTTTTAGACCAGCCTGACAAGGGTTGTAAGTGTAAAAACTGATCATCCCTTACTTTTTTCAGTTCTCTTGTAACTTCGAACAGTCACTAAATGAATGGTTGTTATAAGTCAAGGACTACCTGTAATAGAGTCGATATTATAATGCATAGTCAAATAATAATTATGTTTCTTCCTCTTCTTAGGCTTCTCAAGTGCTGTTTGCAGAAGATACGCTTGAAGAAAGGGAGCCTCTACAGATTACACAAAGGTAAGGAGATATATCTCATCACTGTTGACTCTGCAAGAGAGGCTCCTGAGGAAGCCGCAGCCCAGAAATTCTGTCTTGTACCTGTAACTATTTCAGAGTGCAGACTACATTAGGTTAAAGATGTGGTAGTTGTAATACAGGGATGTCATTTTTGTTTGCATGGGGATTAAATGTGGTAGGTAATTTCTTGTCCTGTTGTCTGAAAATTGCATGCAGGTAGTCCTTGACTTCCAACCGATCATTTAGCAGCCAGTTGTGATGGCACTGAAAAAAGTGAGTTATGACCGGTCCTTGCACTTACGACTGTCAGAGTGTCTCAATAGTCACGTGATCATGATTTGGGGCCACTACCCTGTGTTTTAAGATTGCAGCATCAACATTTGCGCCCTTTCCAGACAGTTTCCCACAAGCATGGTAATTTTTTTTGAGGGGATGGGGTAGTCAGATACACTTCATAACCATGTGATTTGCTTAATGGCTACAGTAGAAAAGGTTGCAAAATCAGAATTCCGTTGCTTAATGAGCTTATTGTGTAGTGGTAGAAGTTCTGGTCCCAATTGTGATCCTAAATTGAAGACAACTTGTATGCATTCTCATTCTTACAGGTAGCCTTCAACTTTACAGTCACTATTGTGGTTGTATATTCCAGCCTCTATTGATTCATCGTTAAATGGTGCAGTCATTAAGTGAATCACTGTAGTCATAAGCAAAGGTATTGTCTGTGACTTGCGACCTGCCCTTTCAGCTTCTCCATTGACTTTGCTTGTCTGAAGCCACCTGGGAAGATTGCAGCTGGCAATCACGTGACCCCAGGATACTGTGACTGTCATAAATGTCTGATGGGTGCCAGGTGTCTGGCTCTGCATCATGTGACCTGTGATGGTCATAAAACCATGCATGGGCTTTAAGTAACTTTTTTCAGCGCTGTTGAACTTTGAACCAGTCACTAAATGAATGCTTATTAACCCTGCTACTATGCTCGGGTGTGTTCTGCCGGGCTCTCGGATAGGAGCCTCCCGAAAATTCAAGGGTACAAATTTCAGACACGCACACACACACGTTTGAAAATTCAAAACAATGTTCTT